>NC_057807.1:618736743-618740995 GCF_018294505.1 Triticum aestivum | reverse complement strand
TCACCACTCTGTAGGATTTTTATCACTTAGGCGAGTATTGGATTGCAGCTGAGCCTCCAAGTGAGAGCCAGACTCACCACTCGGTAGGATTTTTATCACTTAGGTGAGTATCGGACTGCAACTAAGACCCCGAGTGAGAGACAGACTCACCACTTGGTAGGATTTTTGTCACTTAGGCGAGTACTGGACTGCAGCTAAGCCTCCACGAGAGAGACAGACTCACCACTCAGTAGGATTTTTGTCACTTCATCTTGGGCGAAACACATTCGCACCTAAGGCGATAAGTACAAAAGAAATAAACAACAATTGTTCGGGAGAAAGTAAAATTATGTCCTTTGATAGCCAAACTAAGAGGTATTTCTTATTACATCTCATCAGTCTAAATACTTAAGAGTAAAAAGGGGGGAGTAGATCCGCATTCCAAGTGCGCGATTCATCTTTGTTGTGCTTGACATTGAAGAGACGGTATGCTCCGTTGTGGAGCACCTTGGTGACGATGAAAGGGCCCTCCCAAGCAGGGGCGAGCTTGTGTGGCTTCTGCTGATCAACTTGGAGAACCAAGTCTCCTTCTTTAAATGCTCGACCCCTTACGTTCCTGGCATGGAATCGACGCAGGTCTTGTTGATAAATGGTCGACCGGATCAAAGGCCATCTCTCTTTCTTCCTCTAGGAGGTCGACTGCATCTTGTCGTGCTTGCTCTGCTTCCTCTTCCGTGAAGAGTTCGACCTGGGGAGCATTATGGAGCAAATCGCTTGGAAGTACGGCTTCGGCTCCGTAGACTAAGAAGAATGGAGTCCATCCAGTCGACCGATTGGGAGTTGTCCCTAGACCCCAACGCACTAATGGGAGCTCATCAACCCAAGCTCCTGCTGCATGCTTGAGGTCACGCATCAACCAGGGCTTCAGTCCCTTGAGAATCAATCCATTCGCTCGCTCAGCTTTCCCATTCGACTGAGGATGGGCGACCGAAGCGTAATCGACCCTCGTACCTTGGGAGGCACAAAAGGCTCTGAATTCATTGGAGTCGAGGTTTGATCCGTTGTCCCTGATGATGTTGTGTGGCACACCATATCTGAATATCAATTCTCTGATCAAACTCATGGTAGTACTTGCTTCAAGGTTTTTAATGGGCTTAGATTCGATCCACTTGGTAAACTTGTCGACTGCTACTAGTACATGGGTAAATCCGCTCCTGCCAGTCCTCAGGGGTCCAACCATGTCCAATCCGCAAACAACAAAAGGGCAGACGAGTGGAATAGTCTTCAAAGCTGATGCAGGTTTATGGGACATGTTGGAGTAAAACTAACAGCCTTCACACTTGTCCACTATTTCTTTTGCCATCTCGTTGGCATGTGGCCAGTAAAATCCGGCTCGGTATGCTTTGGCCACGATGGTCCGAGAGGATGCATGGTGACCACAGGTCCCCGAGTGAATATCATCGAGGATCATTTGGCCTTTTTCTGGCATGATGCACTTCTGGCATACCCCAGTTACACTTTCTCCGAACAACTGACCTTTTATCACAGTAAAGGCTTTAGACCGTCGGACAATCTGTCGAGCATCTTCTTCATCCTCTAGAAGTTCTTTCCTAAGAATGTATGCAATGTACGGCACTGTCCAATCGGGAGTGATGACCAAAACCTCCATGACTAAGTCGACCACGGCTGGGATTTCGACTTCAGTCGGATCTGTGGCACTCTTGGGCTGTGGTGATTCTTCGGTGAAAGGATCTTCCTGAACTAAAGGTGAATGAATATGTTCCAAAAACACATTTCAAGGAATGGCCTCTCTCTTTGAACCTATCTTTGCCAACTCATCTGTAGCTTCATTTTTCAGTCATGGTATATGGTGAAGCTCAAAACCTTCGAACTTCTTTTCCAGCTTTCTCTCTGCATTGCAATAACCAGTCATGGCTGGGCTCCTGACATCCCATTCCTTCATCACTTGATTTACCACCAAATCTGAGTTGCCATAGACCATAAGGCGACGGATGCCTAGTGAAATGGCCACGCGCAACCCGTATAAAAGTGCTTCATATTTGGCTTCATTATTGGAGGAATCAAAATGAATCTCGAGAACATAACTAAGCTTATCTCCACGGGGGGATACCAATACTACCCCAGCGTTTGAACCGTTCAGCATCTTGGAGCCATCAAAGAACATAGTCCAATGCTCCACATGAACTTGAGACGGCAATTGCTGCTCAATCCACTCGGCAAGGAAAACTGCAATTGCTTGGGACTTGATAGCCTTCTTTGCCTCAAACTTGATATCCAATGGAAGGAGTTCAATCGCTGATTTTGCCACTCGACCAGTTGCATCTCTGTTATTCATAATTTCAGATAGTGGTGCGTCGCTGATGACTGTAATGGAGTGATCAGAGAAATAATGCGCAACCTTCTTCATGGTCATGTATATTCCATAGCAAAGCTTCTGATAATATGGATATCGTTGCTTGGATGGAGTGAAAACTTCAGAGAGATAATAAACTGGGCGTTGAACCTTGTAAGCTTTTCCATCATCTTCTCGCTCAACCGTGAGTACTGTACTGACGACTTTTCCAGTGGCTGCAATGTAAAGCAGTAAAGGCTCTTTGCTAATTGGCATAGCGAGCATCGGCTAGGTGGAAAGCAGGGCTTTGAGCTCTGCAAACGCTGCATCAGCTTCCTCAGTCCACTCGAACTTATCAGATTTCTTCATCAGTCGGTAAAGAGGCAAGGCCTTTTCAGCGAGATGAGAAATGAATTGACTAAAGGCGGCCAAACAACCAGCCAGCTTCTAAACATCATGCAGTCGCACGGGGCATTTCATTCGGAGAATGGTATCAACTTTTTTCTGGATTGGCATCGATCCCTCATTCGGAAACGAGAAAACCGAGCAACTTTCCTCCTGGAACTCCGAATGTGCACTTTGACGGATTAAGGTTGATATTGTACCTACTTAGGTTGGCAAAAGTTTCTGCGAGGTCAGTCAATAGGTCGGAACCTTTGCGGGACTTGATGTCGGGGAAACTGATCCACGAACACCTATGGGGCCAGCGGACCGGGCCCCTTTCGGTTCAGCGGGGGGTGCAGGTCGCACGAAGAGCGGATCGAGGCGAAGCACACAAGCAGTTTACCCAGCTTCGGAGCTCTCCGGAGAGATAATACTCCTACTGATGCTTGTCTGATTTTATTGTGTTCTTGCTCGAAAGAGCTAAGTGTTTTCTTCTGGCTTCCGAATGGATCGAACCCCCTCTATGTTGCGCATGGGCCTCCTTTTATATGCTCAAGGGGTCACCGACAGGTGGCAATGCAGAGAAGGGTAAAAACGTAAAAAGTGTGCGGTTGGTACACCTACTTGCAAAGTGTATCCTACCTAACCCTGACGGCAGGGGACAAAGGCATTAAATGCCCGTTTGTGTCGCCCAAACAGTGCAGAAAGTGACCGTCAGGGACGCCACCGTTCGCCACGATGGCGATCTTGTCAGCGCCGCATGCCACCGCGTACCGCTGGCTGCACAGCCTCCTGCCATGCACGCCTGGAAAAGCCCCAGGGCAACACGTTGGTGGATGTGCTGGAGCGTGGGTACAGGGTGGTTACTTGCCGCGACAAGTGCCTTGCCGTGGTCGTCGTCTTGTCGCGCCCGGAAGCTTGTCACTCACCAGGCCTCGAGCTGTCTTGGTTGATCTTCCCAGCAAGCTCCTCTTGCCGGGGCCTTGTTGCCTTGCCGGGACGCGCGGCGCGTCGCGGCAAGTTCCTTGGGATGCCTCGGTTGGCCTTCCCGGCAAGTTCCTCTTGCCGGGGCCTTGTCTCCTTGGCTTGAATACTTTGTTCTTGAATGGCTCCAAAGGAACGACGGAGGATCTTGGCGGTCGCCCGGCAAGCCTTGCCGCGGGGTGCTGCAACTGCCCGTGCACAAGTTCGGGATACTAGGGTACCCCTACTCTAGTACACCGACAGGAGCCCCCGGGCCTGGGGCACACACGGTGCCGAGCGTTGTTGGGCCAGGCCCAAAACAGGGCATGGGCACACACGGCCTAGGTTACGCCGAATCTTGCTCCGTACCCACCGCGCCCTCCCCGAACAGCACGCGTTGAATGCAGCATCGTGGGAGAGATCGTGGGTGGTTTCTTTATTCGGAAGGGCGAAACGTCCGCCCCTTCCTCTTTATAAGCAGGGGAAACAGGGGCAGTTCGCCCACCTCGCCGGTTGTTGCTCCATTGTCACAAATCTCCGCCGCTCCCCCCTTCTTCCCGAAGTCGAAGGAGA
>NC_057807.1:618620643-618736316 GCF_018294505.1 Triticum aestivum | reverse complement strand
GATCTCCCCCGCCACCTCCTGGCGCGCCAAAGATGTCGGGGAAACTGATCCACGAACACCCATGGGGCCGGCGGATCAGGCCCCTTTCGGTTCGACGGGGGGCGGAGGTCGCACGAAGAGCGGATCGAGGCGTAGCACACGAGCAGTTTACCCAGCTTCGGAGCTCTCCGGAGAGATAATACTCCTACTGCTACTTGTCTGATTGTATTGTGTTCTTGCTCGAAAGAGCTAAGTGTTTTCTTCTGGCTTCCGAATGGATCGAACCCCCTCTACGTTGCGCATGGGCCTCCTTTTATATGCTCAAGGGGTCACCGACAGGTGGCAACGAAGAGAAGGGTAAAAACCGTAAAAAGTGTGCGGTTGGTACACCTACTTGCACAGTGTATCCTACCTAACCCTGACGGCATGGGACAAAGGCATTAAATGCCCGTCTGTGTCGCCCAAATAGTGCAGAAAGGGACCATCAGGGACGCCACCGTTCGCCACGATGGCGATCTTGTCAGCGCCGCATGCCACCGCGTACCGCTGGCTGCACAGCCTCCTGCCACGCGCGCCTGGAAAAGCCCCAGGGCGACACGTTGGTGGATGCGCTGGAGCGTGGGTACAGGGTGGTTACTTGCCGCGGCAAGTGCCTTGCCGCGGTCATCGTCTTGTCGCGCCCAGAAGCTTGTCGCTCACCAGGACTCGAGCTGTCTTGGTTGATCTTCCCGGCAAGCTCCTCTTACCGGGGCCTTGTTGCCTTGCCGGGACGCGCGGCGCGTCGCGGCAAGTTCCTTGGGATGCCTCGGTTGGCCTTCCCGGCAGGTGCCTCTTGCCGGGGCCTTGTCTCCTTGGCTTGAATACTTTGTTCTTGAATGGCTACAAAGGAACCACGGAGGATCTTGACGGTCGCCCGGCAAGCCTTCCCGCGGGGTGCTGCAACTGCCCGTGCACAAGTTTAGGATACTAGGGTACCCCTACTCTAGTACACCGACAGGAGCCCCCGGGCCTGGGCCACACACGGTGCCGAGCGCTGTTGGGCCAGGCCCAAAACAGGGCACGGGCACACGCGGCCTAGGTTACGCCGAATCTTGCTCCGTACCCACCGCGCCCTCCCTGAACGGCACGCGTTGAATGCGGCATCGTGGGAGAGATCATGGGTGGTTTCTTTATTCGTAAGGGCGAAACGTCCGCCCCCTCCCTCTTTATAAGCAGGGGAAACAGGGGGAGTTTGCCCACCTCGCCGGTTGTTGCTGCATTCTCACAAATCTCCGCCGCTCCCCCCTTCTTCCCGAAGTCGAAGGAGGGCAGCGCTCCGCCCCCCCCCCCCATTGCCACCAGCTCCACCGACGCCTCCGATCTCCCCTGCCACCTCCGCCATGGCTCCGAAAGCCGACAAGGGGAAGGGCGTGAAGTCGGCCGAGGCGCAGCGGCTCGCGGCGCTGCGGAAGGAGTGGGCCCTCTTCTCCCCTCAGCTCAGTGCGAAGGAGCTGAGGGAGTACTACTACCTCTTCTGGTCGACGGAGACGCGAGCGCATCCGCGCACGAGGGTACTCCCGGCCACCGCTTCGAGACTGGCTCCGAACGGGTACCCCTTTTTCGCGTTGTTCTTCTATTGCGGGCTCTGCCCGCCTTTCTCTGAATTCTTTTGCGACATCATGAACACCTACGGGTTCCGCCTCCTTGACTTCACCCCCAACGCCGTTCTGACCATGGCAGTTTTCGCACATCTGTGCGAAAACTTTGTCGGAGTCCACCCAAATGTAGCCCTTTTCTGCCACTTCTTCATGCCTCGGGTTGAGAGAGGAGAGCCTCTTGCCGGCGGGATCGCTTGGATCTCGAGAGTCGGCAAGAAGGAAGCATATCTGGAGGGTGAGCTCCGCAGCAAGTGGGAGGAGTGGAGAGCAGAGTGGTGCTGGATCGTCGAGGAGAACCCGCAGCCATTCACTGCCGTGCGCCAAGCCCCAATAGTACGCGGCAATGATTGGAGCAACCTGGCCCCGGAAGATGACAGGCTGAAGATTGCCGTCATCCGCATCCTTCGCCTCAGGCTTGCCGGGCTCACTGTAGGCGCTGTAGGCGCAGATTTCCTTCGCTGCCGTATCGCCCCCCTGCAGGAGAGGGGGAGGCCCGCCTGGGAGTTCAAGAACTCGGCGGATATCATGAGGCTGCGCCCGGGCCTCAATTTCAACTTCACGGTCTTGGAATTGGACGCGATGCTTCTGGAGCTGTTCAAGCGCGACCCTCAGCACCCATTTTTGTTGCCACGGAATGTCGTTCCGCTGTGCAATAACTCTTCACTTGACCGCATCCGCGCGATGATGCTGTTGTGTGATTCGCATGGAATCGCCCCAACTTGGCAAGAACCTGCGGATGATGTCGTGCGGGCGTTCTTTGATGACTTGGTAGAAGTGCCGGTCCGTGCTGATGAGGAGAAGAGCCTCACCCGCGACACCACCGATGCGGAGATGCAGCGCATCGCCACCAGGCTGGAAGAGGCGGCAGCAGCTACGGCCGCGTGCGTGTTCGGGTTCACCGTGGAGGAGGCAGAGGCAGCAGAGGCAGCAAGCCTTGCCGAGTGCGAGGAGTTTGCCGGCGAGGAAGATCTTGCCGGCCCTGAAGCTGAGCCGAGCGAGCCCGGCGAGGAGGAACCCGAGCCTTCAGACAACCTGTCGTAGGTGGAGCCCCCGGCTCCGGCAAGGAGGCGGCTCCGCAAGGCCGCGGACGTAGCGGGGTGGCAGACGGGTCAAAAGCCGCCGAGCCGCGCGACACGCTCTACCGCGGCAAGCACCGTTGCCGCGGGAGCGCCTCACGCCGCCGCGGCAACTGGAGCGGGGTCTTCCTGGTCCGCCACCACTGCTCCTGCCAAGCGAGCGAGGGAGCCTACTCCTCCACCTCGCCGCACTGGAGGCGAGCCGGACTTCGATCTCTCCGCGCTCAGCTCCGATGACGAAGAAGAAGAGTAAGATCCCCTTGCTGTCCTCGTAGTTCTTGAATTCTTGCTATCTTGTTGCTTTCCTCTTGTATCTGACTTGCTTCGATCTGGATCCATTCCTTTTCAGGACGCTGGCCCAGAGAGCGGCGAAGAGAGCCAAGGCCCCGGTGATTGTCATCGAAGATGATCTCACCGTGTCAGCGGGGGGTGTGTCTGAGACCACCTTGACGGACCCGGCAACTACTCCTCAAAGCAGCCCCCAGCGTAAGTTTATAGTTTACTTCCTGCTGTCAGGTGCGCATGGGTGCTCTTCTCTCTATTGATATCTTATCTGTTGGATTTGTGTAGGAGCAGAACAGCCTCATCAGGAATGCCCGGAAGCTGCTCCCGAAGTGCCATCTGCTTCGACTATGCCGCCAAGGGAGGAGTCCCCGGCAAGGGAGCGCTCTCCGACAAGGGGCAGTTCTCCGGCAAGGGACAGTGCCAGCGATCCTCCGGTGGTTGAGACCACGACTGCAGATCCAAGCACAGGTAACCCTTTTGCCTGAAAAACTCCCCTTGGGTTCTTCTTCTGATTTTCTTCTTGAATATTTACTTGACCTTTCTCCCTTCTTCGGTCGTCAGATCCGCCCACCACGGAGCCGATGGAGACAGAGGCCGCCGACGAGGAGGACGTGCGCGGCAATAATGACGACGCTGCCACCACCGAAGAAGAGGCCGATGCTGATGATCCCCCCGGTGAAGAGGCCGCCAAGGCTGCCGCCGCAGAAGCGGGCGAGGGATCCGGCGATCGCACTGACGGCCTCGAGGCCGCAGGAGCGCCAGGCGCTGCGCCGACCGCCGATCCCTCCGCCGACGCTGCAGCGCCAGGCTTCGAAGAGCCCTAGCCCGGCGCCTACTTGAAGGCCGGCGACGGTATCTTCATCAAGCTCCCCTGGGCGTCAAGCTCTAGGGCGCCGGTCGAGGGAGAAATCCTGGACGGAGAGGTGCTCGCCTCTGCTAGGCTGACGGTGGTCGACATGCCAAGCAGCAGCAGCAACGAGCCTGAGGAGGAACGGCTGCTGCGGAAGCTGACGTCGCTTTACCGCGCCCGCCAAGCCAAACTGGCGTCCCGAGAGGCGCTTGTCGCGAAGGCGGGGGTTGATATTGAGAAGCGCATGGAGGAGCTCCGAGGCCTCAGGCAGGAAGCTCTCCGGTCCTTGGCGGAGGAGTGGGAGCAACTTCTCGAGGAGCGGAAAGCCTTCCTCCCCGAGAAGGCTGAAGCTGAAGAGAAGCAAGGGCTTGTCGCCGAAAACTTATTCGTGCAGGAAGGAGAGTTGGCGCAGCGCAAGGTGAACCTTGACAGCCACGAGGAGGAACTTGCCGCGAGGGAGCAAGCAATTGGCGGGGCTGTCAAGGAAGCGAGGGATGCTGCCGAAGCTGCCGAGGCCACCAAGAAGGAGCTGGAGGTGAAGGTGGCGCAGCTGGAAGCCGATCTCAGGGCGAGTGGCGAGGAGCTTGCCGCTCTCAAGCGCGAGCGCGAGAAGGATGCTGCCGCACATGGTGAGCTGAAGGATCTTCTCGCTGAGAGGAGCAAGGAGCTCAGCGCCACCAAGGACTCCAACGCAGATCTCGAGCTAAAGCTGGCCACATTGACTCAGACGCTGGACGGCGCCAGGGAGTGGGAGGTGGCCTTGTCGGAGAAGATCAAGGCCGACGAGGCGCTGTTGGCGAATGCTGCTGCCGCCCACAACGCCTTCAGGGAGACAGTGGAGCATTGGACTGAAGGTCTTATGGATGCTGCCGCTGCCATCGACGGGGAGTTGGCGTAGCTGGGGATGGAGGATTTTGGATATCCATCCGACGAGCATCTCCAACCCAGCGCCAAACTCAGCCTGTTCTTCAAAGGCGTGGCGACGGCCCTCCAGCGACTCCGGGAGAGGATCCCAAAGCAGCTGGCCAATGAGTCGCGCAGGATTTGCGCAGGGGCTCTCCAGAAGGTGCTAACGAAGGTGGCCTTCCGCAATCCAAGCCTCAACTTCACCAACATCCTCAAATCCTTGCCGCCGGATGCTGATCGGGATGCGCTCAAGGCTCTTGTCGCACCCATTGTGGACAAGGTGAGCGAGATCAAGAGGGTTGAGGGCGATCACGTAGACTAGGCCACCCATTTCTTTTTCTCTCTGTCGCTGCTGGTCATGTCACGAGAACAATCTATTAGAGCTGCGACAAGCTATCTTGTAATATAACTCTATTTTGGGTAGAGATTTGCTATGTTATTTCCTTTACTAGATTCCTTCCTTTGTATGTTTATACCCTACGCTTTTAGGGAACTTGTCGGCGTAGGCACCCGAGCCGCGAGCGCTGAGTGCAGGACGTCAGCAGCCTGCTGGTGGTGCCGCTTCCAACAAGAAACCTTGTCGCGACTAGTTGCAGCACACTTAAGTTGTTGAGCGGACTCGAAACATAGTAAGGGCGCAACTAGCTACGAGTTGGTTCCTCCGCGCACAGGTTTTCCATACAAAGCACGGTCGTTCAAGGAAGATAACTTTAAAATTTAAAAACTGATTGCTCAAATTTTGGCAACTTAGCTTTTTTGTCGTTTGCTTTCCGGTAAGGCAAAGACTTGGTTGAACGACGCCTGATCCACACCATTATCTTCTCCTTCCCCCCCGGGAAACTTGTGGGCGAGGGAACCTTCCTTTCCTTTTTGAAAAGAAGAAAGAAGAGAAAATAGAGGCATGGAGCCTTATAGCTCGTTATTGCTTACCGGGGGTAGGTGCTGCACAAAGTGTCAGATAATGCATGCAAATATAAAGTAAAAAGCATGAAATTGACAAGATGTGCGGGGCACATGAGCTTTACTTATGCACGGGATCTGCGCCCGGCTTTGTACAAAGGATTACATGCAACATTGGCAAGACTTGTACAAAAGGTGGTTGCCGGAACGGGTTCCGGCAACCGCGCCTTACGGGTAAAACTTATGAAGATGCTCAATGTTCCAGGAGTTGCTCACTAGTACGCCATCTTCAGTCTCAAGGCGGACAGCGCCAGGCCTAGTGACTCGTTTCACCCGATAAGGGCCTTCCCACTTCGGCGTCAACTTGTTGGAGTTCTTGGCGGACTGAACGCGCCGAAGAACAAGGCCGCCTTCCTCGAAGCTTCTGGCTTTAACTTTGCGGCTATGGTAGCGGCGCAAAGCTTGCTGGTATCAAGCAGCTCGTACAGCAGCCTGAAGACGATCCTCCTCGAGGAGCAGTGTGTCATCTTGTCGCAGCTGCTCTTGCTCAAGCTCATCATAAGCAAGCACTCGAGGTGACCCGTATACGAGTTCCGTGGGGAGAACTGCCTCTGCTCCATAGAATAGAGCGAAAGGTGTCTGGCCAGTGGATCGATTTGGCGTCGTCCTGATCGACCAAAGAACCACTGGCAGCTCCTCAATCCAGTTCCTTCCGCACTTGCGCAGCCTGTCGAAAGTTCTGGTCTTGAGCCCACGCAGCACTTCAGCATTTGCCCTTTCTGCTTGACCGTTGCTTCTCGGATGAGCAACAGAAGCGAAGCAGACCTTGGCGCCAAGATCTTGGACATACTGCATGAAGGTGCGGCTCGTAAATTGCGTGCCGTTGTCGGTGATGATCCTGTTAGGGATCCCGAAACGGCAAACAATCGACCTGAAGAACTTGACTGCTGACTGTGCTGTCACATTCCTCACTTGTTCCACTTCCGGCCACTTCGTGAACTTGTCGATTGCAACGTACAAGTACTCAAAGCCCCCGACAGCTTGGGGGAAGGGGCCGTGGATATTGAGCCCCCAAACCGAAAATGGCCAGGATAAAGGGATCGTCTGGAGAGCCTGAGCTGGCTGGTGTATCTGCTTGGAATGGAACTGGCACGCTTCACACTTGGTTACTTGTGCCGTTGCATCCTGGAGGGCTGTCGGCCAAAAGAAACCTTGCCGGAATGCTTTGCCGGCAAGTGCTCTTGCGCCAATGTGGTGACCACATATGCCTCCATGTATCTCTGCCAACAGCTTCTGTCCTTTTTCCCGGTGAATACATTTCAATTTCACACCATTGAGTCTTCTTCTGTATAGTGTGTCGTCGACAAACTGGTACATACTCGACTGCCGGGCTACTCTTTCCGCTTCTTCTTGCTCTTCGGGAAGTTCTCCTGTCTGAACGAAATGGACAATCTGCTGTGCCCATGTTGGAGCTTGCGGCTCGACAACAAGGACTAAAGGCACATCTGCTGCTGCGGGAACATCCGCTTCTACGGCAAGAACCTGTGGCTCTGCCGGAGCTTGATGTTCCCCGGCAAGCTTTCCGGAGCAAAACTTGTCGGGAGCGTCTGCTTCAACGGAACAAACCCTAAGGCTTGTCGGAGCAGACTGCTCCTCAGCATTCTTGGCGCTGATTTTGGGGACCTTCTTGGCGGCGGCTTCGGGCAGCTCTGCCGGAAAGTAGTCACCAGAAATCAACTTCCTCTTCTTGCTCTGTCCAGTTGATGGCATTACGGATGGTTGAGTTAGCTTAAGCACAAAGATCCCTCATTCCATAGGTAACTTAAGTGCGGCGCACTTTGATAGGCCGTCGGCAATGTCGTTCTGAGCTCTTGGAACATGTTCCATCTTCAGGTCGTCAAAGTGCTCTTCTAGCTTCCTCACTTCATCTACATATGCTTCCATCAACGGACTCTGATAATTCTTGTTCACTTGGTGGACGACAAGCTGTGAGTCACCCCTGACAATGAGCTTCTTGATCCCAAGGTCTGCTGCGATCCTGAGGCCGACAAGCAAACCTTCATACTCTGCAGTATTGTTTGTTGCTTGCTCCTTGGGAAAGTGCATCTGGACTATGTACTTGAGATGCTCTCCGGTGGGTGCGACAAGTAGCACGCCAGCACCGGCGCCTTGCAGCGAGAAGGCACCATCAAAGTATATCAGCCACTCTTTGCTTGCTTCCTTGACGGGGATGCTCATTTCTGGAATTTCTTCATCTGGTGTTGGCGTCCACTCTGCTATGAACTCTGCCAATGCTCTGCTTTGGATAGTTGAAGTGCTCTCAAACTTGAGGCCAAAGCTTGACAATTCTAGTGCCCACTCGACAATCCTGCCTGTTGCTTCTGGATTTTGCCGTATCCTGTTCAACGGAAAGCGAGTGACAACTGTGATCTCATGTGCTTGGAAGTAATGGCGCAGCTTTCTCGAGGCCATGAGGAGGCCGAAAAGCAATTTCTGCACACCAGAGTACCTTGACCTAGCCCCCTGCAGAAGGGAACTGACAAAGTAAACTGGGCGCTGCACCATTCTCTTCTGCATCTTCTCATGCTTCTGCGCAGATCCATCCTTGTCGGGACCAGAGCTTGCCGCTGAAGTCCCTTGCTTGTCGCTGGATGTGCTTGCCGTGGTTTCCGGCTCATCGTCCGCCTCCCTCTCCGCCACTAACGCAGCACTAACAACTTGATTGGTTGCCGCTATATATAACAGCAACTTCTCTTGTGGCTTAGGTGCGACAAGTGTTGGAGTGGAGGACAGGTATCTCTTCAAGTCCTGCAGCGCAGCCTCCGCTTCCGGAATCCATTTCATTGGACCTGCCTTTTTCAATATTTTGAAAAATGGTAGGGCGCGCTCAGCAGACCTAGAGATAAACCTGCTGAGAGCAGCTACACAACCGGCAAGTCTTCGTACATCCTTGACGCACTTTGGTGCTTCGATCTGCTCAATGGCCTTGATCTTGTCGGGATTGGCCTCAATTCCGCGTTGAGACACAAAGAACCCGAGAAGCTTGCCGGAGGGGACTCCAAATACGCACTTCTCGGGGTTAAGCTTGAGGTTGATCTTGCGCAGATTTGCAAAGGTTTCGTCTATATCTTGAATTAGGGTCGTTTTGTCCTTGCTCTTGACCACTATGTCATCCATGTAGGCTTCCACATTTCTGTGCATTTGCGGTTCAAAAGCGTCATGGACTACCCTTGCAAATGTTGAACCAGCATTCTTCAAACCGAAAGGCATCCGTACGAAACAGTATGTGCCACATGGGGTAATGAATGCGGTTTTCTCCTCATCCTCTTCTGCCATGAAGATCTGATGATATCCTGAGTATGCATCAAGAAATGAAAGCAAGTCACATCCGGCCGTGGAGTCAACAATTTGGTCAATGCGCGGCAAGGGAAATGGGTCTTTGGGGCAAGCTTTATTAACATCGGTAAAGTCAATACACAACCTCCATTTCCCGTTTGCCTTGCGTACGACTACAGGATTGGCCAACCACGTAGGATGGAGCACTCCTCTGACAAGGCCTGCTGCTTCCAATTTCTTGATCTCTTCTGCAATGAATTCTTGGCGGTCCAATGCCTGTTTCCTGACTTTCTGCTTGACGGGCCGTGCATGAGGACAGACGGCAAGATGGTGCTCGATTACTTTCCTGGGAACACCAGGGATGTCAGACGGTTGCCATGCAAACACGTCGACGTTCGCCCGCAGGAAAGCAACGAGCGTGCTTTCCTATTTAGGGTCGAGAGTGGCACTGATGGTGAAGGTACCACCAGTGCCGTCCTCCTTGGCGGACACCTTCTTGGTCTCTGGTGGAGCTGCCATTGTCTTCCTACCCTTGCCGGTGGAGCTCGATGGTGCGTCCTCGATGGTAGCGCAGCACTCCGAAGAGGTGCGCTTGCCAGAGTAGGCATCAGAGCTCTTGCCGGACTTGGTCTTCTTCTTCCCCCCGGGAGCTTCAGCGGCAAGTGAGTTGTGATCTATTGCGGCTGCTGCTTCCCGGTAGATCTTGTCGGTGCAGATAAGAGCATCCTTCTTGTCGCCAGGGACAGAGATGACACTTATCGGGCCTGGCATCTTCAGTACGTTGTATGCATAATGAGAGGCTGCCATGAACTTGGCGAGTGCTGGACGGCCAAGTATTCCATTGTAAGGCAATGGAAAGTCAGCAACGTCAAAAGTGACCCTCTCAGTCCTGAAGTTCAGCTCGCTGCCAAATGTCACCGGCAACGTGATCTTTCCCTTCGGCTTGCTCCTTCCCGGATTGATTCCTTGGAACGTGCCGGTCTCTTTGAGCTCGCCATCAGGGATCTGAAGCTTCTGGAGTACCGCGGAGGAGATCAGGTTCAAGCCGGCCCTGCCGTCAACTAGCATCTTAGTGACCTTGAGGTTGCGGATAGTTGGTGAAACCAACATCGGCAAGCACCCGACCGCAGTTATGCGATCAGGGTGGTCCTCAATATCAAAGATGATAGGCGTGCTGGACCATTTCAGAGGCTTGCGTGACTCGACGGGTGGTTCTGCCGCATTGACTTCCCGCACCCACTGCTTGAGCTGGCGGTGTGAAGTATGCAAAGAAGCACCACCGTCAACGCACAGGACCTCTGTGGCTTTCTGGAACTCCTGCTCATCGGTCTCATCTTCATCCATATCTTCATCGTCATCGTCATCTTCGTCCTTGTCGCGGCCGTGAGGAGGTCTGTCTCCTTGCCGCTGCTTGGCCTTGCCGCGGCGTCCTCCTCGGCCGAGACATTTCTTGCCGGATCCTCCAGCACCTTCCTGGGCTTTCTCCTTGTCGCGCCGCTCGTATTCAGCTTTCTGTTGCTCAACAAGCTGCTCGACTTTCTTGCAGCTCTGGAGATCGTGGCCCTTGGTGCGGTGGATCTTGCAGTACTGCTTGCTGGTACCGTCCTTCTTGTCAGCGACTGCCACAGCCTTTGTGGTAATTTCCTTGTCGGAGTCACCAGCTTTGGCTTTCTTGGCGCCACCACCGTTGCCGGACTGCTCGACGACTAGCACCTCTTTTCCTTTCTTCTTCCTGTTGTTCCGCCGCCGGTTTTTCTTTGCCGGGGCAGCATCCTCACTGTCAGACCCTCCTGCTCCTATATTCTCTCCGGGGAGTCTCCTCCCTTCCTCAGCACGTGCACACTTGTCGGCCAGGGTATATAGCTCACTGACGTCTCTGATCTTGCACATCGCCATTTCCTCCCGCATCCTGCGGTTTCGCACGTTCTGATGGAACACGCTGATCACCGCGGCAGGGTGGACGTCTGGGATGTTGTGCTGTACATTGCTGAATTTCTGAATGTACTTGCACAGGGGTTCTCCTTCCTTCTGGGCGAGCAGACGAAGGTCACTCTCTTGGCCATGAGGCTTGTGGCCACCTGTGAAGGCGCTGACAAACTGATGGCATAGATCAGCACAAAAGGATATGGAGTTGTCCGGCAAGTGCACGAGCCAGGATCTGACGTTGGGCTTGAGCACCAGCGGGAAGTAGTTGGCAAGGATCTTGTCGTCCCATCCCCCGGCAGCCTGCACCGCAATGGTGTAGACACTGAGGAACTCCGACGGATGCGTCTTGCCATCGTACTTCTCCGGTACATCTGGCTTGAAGTTCTTCGTGCTGGGCCACTGGACTCGCCGCAGCTCACGAGTGAACGCACGGCAACCTACCGCGTACGGCAAGTTGCCTGGTTCCCCTGGCGCATGCATGTCAACAGAGGGCCCAGCGCGCTTGTCGGATTGACGTCGCGCTTCTCTTCGGCGCTCGATGCGAGTACGAGCGTCTTCTTGCTGTCGGTCGTGAAGAACTTGGCGTTGATCGCGACGAGCTCGTGGATCCGACGACGCGGTGGAGTCGCTGTCGAGGTGGATCCGGCGAGTCAGCGATCTTAGCCTTCGGGGTGGTGATTCCATGGTGGTTGCTCCCCCACCAGTTTCGTTGCCACCGGCTCGCGCCTGGCAGCCTTGCCGCGGCAGCGACGTGCTCGGCTGCCGCGGAGTGTCGCCGTTGGCGTAGCCGATGAGACTCTGAATAGTGGCCCTCCGTTCGTCGATCTTGTCCGACGTCGGAGGGTAATCCAGGAGCAGTTGAGCTCGCGTCAAAGCCTCTGCTGGAGTGGTGGGCGGCAGTGGCGGACGGCGCGAGGAGCGGGATATGCTCGGACTTCTAACTATGTTAGAAGGACCACTATCCCGTCCGGGCGACCGTGTCTCGCTCGTGCTAGAATATTGGTGTGCATGCTGGTCCTGAGCGCCCCGGGATCCACCAGCTTGATCTTGGCCCAACAAACGTATGGTACTGCGAGTACCATGACGCTGTCGGTCCTGCGCCTCCTGAGATGGGCGTGGAACAAGCACGGACGTCGAGGTCTGCGCCGCCTTGCCCTTGGACCTGGCAGCATCGTGAGCTTCCTCGTCGACGTCCGTTCTCCCGCCAGCGTCCACCCCACCACCCGCTTGCTCCGGTGGCGGTGGGACCGACCCGGACGGAACAGCTGCCTCCGAAGCCTTCTTCTTCGGTGGCATGTTGATGAAGAAAATGAAGATCTAGCTTGTGTGAACGCCGGATCAGGTTCACACAACCTCGACGCCCCCTACCTGGCGCGCCAAAGATGTCGGGGAAACTGATCCACGAATACCTATGGGGCCGGCGGACCGGGCCCCTTTCTGTTCGGCGGGGTGCGGAGGTCGCACGAAGAGCGGATCGAGGCGAAGCACACGAGCAGCTTACCCAACTTCGGAGCTCTCCGGAGAGATAATACTCCTACTGCTGCTTGTCTGATTGTATTGTGTTCTTGCTCGAAAGAGCTAAGTGTTTTCTTCTGGCTTCCGAATGGATCGAACCCCCTCTACGTTGCACATGGGCCTCCTTTGATATGCTCAAGGGGTCACCGACAGGTGGCAATGCAGAGAAGGGTAAAAACGTAAAAAGTGTGCGGTTGGTACACCTACTTGCACAGTGTATCCTACCTAACCCTGACGGCAGGGGACCAAGGCATTAAATGCCCGTCTGTGTCGCCCAAACAGTGCAGAAAGGGACCGTCAGGGACGCCACCGTTCGCCATGATGGCGATCTTGTCAGCGGCGCATGCCACCGCGTACCGCTGGCTGCACAGCCTCCTGCCACGCGCGCCTGAAAAAGCCCCAGGGCGACACGTTGGTGGATGCGCTGGAGCATGGGTACAGGGTGGTTACTTGCCGCAGCAAGTGCCTTGCCGTGGTCGTCGTCTTGTCGCGCACGGAAGCTTGTCGCTCACCAGGCCTCGAGGTGTCTTGGTTGATCTTCCCGGCAAGCTCCTCTTGCCGGGGCCTTGTTGCCTTGCCGGGACACGCGGCGCGTCGCGGCAAGTTCCTTGGGATGCCTCGGTTGGCCTTCCCGGCAAGTTCCTCTTGCCGGTGCCTTGTCTCCTTGGCATGAATACTTTGTTCTTGAATGGCTCCAAAGGAACCACGGAGGATCTTGGCGGTCGCCCGGCAAGCCTTGCCGCGGGGTGCTGCAACTGCCCGTGCACAAGTTCGAGGTACTAGGGTACCCCTACTCTAGTACACCGACACTTGACCATAGTGTCATCCATGTATGCTTCCACATTCCGACTGATTTGAGTGACCAGGAACTTCTGAATCATTCTCATGAATGTGGCTCCAGCATTTTTAAGACCAAATGACATGGTGACATAACAAAAGCACCAAATTGGGGTGATGAAGGCTGTTTTTATTTCATCAGGACCATACAGTGGGATTTGATGATACCCGGAATATGCATCTAAGAAAGACAAGCACTCACACCCCGCAGTCGAGTCAACAATCTGATCGATGCAAGGGAGAGGGAAGTGATCTTTCGGGCAGGCCCGATTGATATGCTTGAAATCAATGCACATACAAAGTGAATCATCCTTCTAAGGGACCATGACTACATTGGCTAGCCACTCGGAGTGGTAGATTTCATGGATGAACTCTGCTGCCAACAGCCGAGCCACTTCTTTGCCAATTGCTTTTCTCTTCTTCACGGTGGACCGCTGAAGGTGCTCTTTGACGGGTTTTACCTTGGGGTCGACATGCAAACAGTGCTCAGCCAGTCCCCAGGGTACACCTGGCATGTTAGAGGGTTTCCATGCGAAGGTGTCCTAGTTCTCACGGAGGAACTGGACGACACTTCTTCCTATTTGCTGTCGAGTGTCGTTGATATATGATTCAGTGGAGCATTGGGATCGGTCGGGTGAATAAGAATCGGCTTCGTTCCGCCGGTCGACTGGAATGCAGAGTCTGTAGCAGGCTTCTTGGCTCGGAGCAAATCACTCGGATTTGCACTCTTCTGATACTCTTGGAATTCAACCGCTGCCATTTGTGCATCGGCGATTTTGGAACCTTTCTAGAAACATTCCTCTGCCTTCTGCCGATTGCCAGTAACTGTGATCACTCCTTTGGGGCCAGGCATCTTCAGCTTGAGATACACATAACATGGTCGAGCCATAAAACGTGCGTAGGCTGGCCTACCCAGGATGGCATGATAGGCACTCTGGAAATCCACGACTTCAAATGTCAACTTCTCCTTATGGTAATGCTTGGAATCACCGAAAACCACGTCGAGGGTAATCTGGCCGAGTGATTCGGCTTTCTTTCCAGGGATAACACCATGAAAACTCATGTTTCTCTCACTAAGTTTGGACATCGGAATGCCCATCCCCTTCAAGGTTTCCGCATAAAAGATGTTCAAACCACTGCCATCGTCCATCAGTACTTTGGTCAGTCGAGTGCCCCCGACCACGGGGTCGACCACCAGTGCTTGCCTCCCAGGGGTGGCTACACGAGTAGGATGGTTAGACTGGTCGAACGTGATGGCCGTCTGAGACCATCTTAGGTATGTGGTCATCGCCGCCGGAGCGGCCATATTCACTTCTCTGTTGATGACCTTCAATTCACTCTTGCTCTCAACATCAGCAAAAATCATCAGAGTTGAATTGACTTTGGGATAACCATCGTCTTCTTCTTCATCCTCATCTTTGTCCGACTCTTTCTCCTTCTCATTGGGTTGTTTCTCTCGAAACTGCTGGATCAGGAGTCGACATTGCCGAGTTGTATGCTTCGGGTAAATCAGATTACCTTCTTCATCCTTCTTCGTGTGGATGTGACATGGCAAATCCAGCACATCATTTCCTGCTTGATCCTTTACCTTCTTAGGGGGCCTGGTCCCCTTAGGTTTTCCCTTAAACTTTTCTTGAGTCACCGCTGCAATCTCTCCAGGTGCCGCTGGTTCAGCCTTACGCTTCTGTTTCTGACTAGAGTTACCCCCACCGGACTCTTGGCCGACTGGTTTACTCTTCCCGCTACGGAGTCGATCCTCTTCTTCTCCGTTAGCGTACCAGGTTGCTATCTCCAGCATCCGAGTCAAAGTCATATCCCCGGTCCGACCGAATTTCAAGACCAACTCTCTGTACTTGACGCCTTCCTTGAAAGTGCATATTGCTTGATGCTCTGATACATTTTCAACGGTGTGATGCAAAGTGGTCCATTGTTGAATGAATTCCCTCAAAGTCTCATTCGGCTTCTGCACACAATGCCGCAACTCGGGCAACCCTGCTGGTCGCTTGCACGTGCCCTCAAAAGTTCTTATGAACACTCGAGCTAGCTCCTCCCAACTGTGTATACTGCCTGGAGCCAACTGAGTCAACCACGCTCGGGCCGACCCTTCCAACATAAGAGGGAGATGCTTCATCGCTATATCATCATTTCGGCCTCCAAACTGCACAGCCACTCAATAATCCTCAAGCCAGGTTTCGGGCTTCGATTCTCCAGTGAACTTACTGACTCCTGTTGCCAACCTGAAGTTGGGAGGAATTATTGCCGCCCTCATGGCCCTGTTGAAACACTTTGGGCCTGAAACATGCAATCTGCTGCCACTCGGACGATCTCTGCCAGGGTCTTCTCTATGCGCTCTATTCCGGTCGACCAAGCCTTGAAGGAGAATGGATCTCGCATCGAAGCCTCGCTCTCTTGGGTCGACTGGAGCCCTGTGCTCACCACTGTGACGGCGTCTGTCATCGTTCCACCGAGGCCCGTATGACGCACTCGGTGGAGGAGGCGTAGGCACTCGACGACGATTGTCGCGGTCGAACTGATGATCACACTGTCCACCGCCTTCATGCCGCAGGGGCGATCTTGGGCTATGGGCCGACTGGACTGTATCCTCTACTATGGATCTGCTGTGAATCCTATTCCACGACTGAGACACTACAGTGTTCTGCTCCCCCGCTGCCCGGAGCAAGGCCCGGATCTGCATCAGCCATCTGCCAGCCTCCGACTGGGAAGGCTGAATCAACTCCACAATTCGGGCCGCAGCTGCGAGGTTCTGAATCACAGTACGGTATACCTTAGGTGGAGGCGGAAAAAGCTGTCGTCGACTGGACTCATGGATCCGCTCTAGAGCGTGCTCGTCGAGAGCACGCTGAAGGTTATCCAGTCGAGTGCGCTCAGCCAAATTGGCTAGGTGCACCTCCTCCAAGGCCCGAGCCTCGGGGGTTTCTCCAACAATGGGCGTGTGGAGTGCATCCATGTTGCGGCGATGAAGTTCTTCTCTCTACTGCGAAGAGAGGGGTTCGAGTCGGTATTCCTCGTGGACACATGACAGATCGCCGTCTCTGTCTTCGCCATCCTCATGGCGAAAACCAGGCGGACTGTGGGGCCCGTTGACCATCAAGTCTTCTGCCGCAGGGTCGGTGCTGTCATATTCGGATGCGGTCTCCGTGGAGCCAGTCGACAGATCAAACATGCCATGGAGGGTTTCGCCGTGCTCGATTGTCGTGACTTGATGGGTGGCCGAATGCCGAGCCACCACGTGCTTCACCCACCGCTGGAGTCGTTATCGACCGCATCGCTTGCGGCGACGGACAGCGGGGAGGGAAAGCATAGTCGGCGCCGACTGATACTGGGTCGACGGCTGCCGGAGAAGGACGCCATGGACGCACGCGCGGAACTGCGTCGCCCCTCGGACAGGGAGCACCTCAACGTCCAGGGGAGCTTCTTGAAGCCACACGGAGTCGTCGGCAACGAAAACGAGCGCGCCGAGATGGATCTCACGACCCTCAGCAAGTCCGCCGCCGGAAACCATGATGATGATGATCGGTAAAACTTGCAACTTCACCAACAAGTCGCCAAGATGCCTGCCCCAAGGTGGGCGCCAACTGTCGTGGTCCTAAGACTGACAGTAGAAAGGGGGGTAGGTTAGGAGAGGCAAGATCTCAACTATGGTGAAGGTGTACACACGAGATTTATGAGTTCAGGCCCTTCACAGTGGAATTAATAACCCTACGTCTCGGTGCCCAGAGGCGGTTGATTGGATTATGTGTGTGGTATTACAGGGGGTGCGAGCCCTTGTCCCAAAGGAGGGGGGTGGCTTATATAGAGTGTGCCAGGACCCCTGCCCACCTCCATTACAAGGGGCTTAATGTACATAAAGTAAGGGGCATTACTGGTAACGCCAGCCTTAAGTGTTGTTAATGCTTATACAGACTAAGGGGCGAACATCCGACCGTTGCGGCTCCTTCTGACTCTTGGTCTTCGATATGGTCGAGTGACTCTTCATATGGTTGAGTGAAGCTAGCGAGGAGGACCTCCGGGTGATGTGGTCGTCGAGTGGATTGCACTCGACGTGTTTGACTGGCGCTCTCCTGTTGTCTCTTGTCCTTTTATCTTCCAGGGTAGTGACCTTGGATAGGGCGAATAGGTCAGGCCTATGACCCTACCCCAAGTCTGCATCCTCATCAGGAGTAACAAACCGAACCTAAAAAAAGGAGAAATGATATTTGTAAAGAATAGATTGGGTGAAATCAGAACCTTTTGCAACAATTTATCAGGCACACATATATATCAGTGCTTTCTATAAGTGAGATGGTGATGCTAAAGCTTGTTAAAAATCTATTATTCTGAAATAAAGAGTAAGCAATTAGCGAGTAAAAAATAATGATGCAAAACATTCAACTTGACATAACAGTAGTCAAACATCTCTTAAATCATTAAATTAACAGGAAATGGGAGAGCTCTTTTTGATGCCACAATGTACAATGGAAAAAATCATTTTGTAAAGGTTTGCCAAACCATAAACAAAAGGAACAATAATGTATTCACTGAAATGATAAGCAGCGTATCCTAGCATTCTTGTTTTTGTTAAACCGGCATTACCATTAATGCAACCTATAATTAAAGAACAATGGCCTGCAACTTTGATTTCATCAGACTGAGGAAGTAGTAAAGAATGTTTACACATGTTGTCTCATTGTCATTCTGAAGTATTTCATTGAACAAAATAGTACAATACCAATGAATGAAAACACATATTGTACCAACTACAAATACACATTGCCTTGACCACCCTATACAAATAATTTGGTTACTCATTTAGGATACATGACCAAGAATAAAAGGAAAAATCACCTCAATTTACTTGCACTATAATTAGGCAAGGGAATTAGTTTGGTAGTGGTAATTGGGGAAACAAAATGGAATTGTTCAGTATCAGATACTGCCAATTACATCTCAATCACTAAACTGGCTGGAGATCACTAATTAATCAGTGATAAGAGTTTGTCAAATGTTAATGTGTGCATATAACTTGGCACAAAACAGAAGGATGTCACAGCGCAACAATAACAACAACTACCAGCTTAAAAAGTACAATATGCGACAAATATCTTAAGTGTTTCTGAATGTCTTTCACTACCTCCATGTGTACCAACTGTCTCTGTACAAGGAAGCACACTCCTTGTGTACAAGTTATCTCTGTAGAAAGAAGTACTTCAAATTAAATAAATCCCACCAAAAATAAACACGGACCTAAAGAAAAATGAATATTTTCTTAACAACAAGACTTAAAATGAAAGCATCCGTCAACATCCCTACAACTTAACTAAAACTTAACCGAGAAACATTATCCAACAGGAATAGCATTCGTACAACTTAACTAAAACTGAAAGCATCAATCATCATCATGAACTGAAACATCATCATAATTGCAGTATACTTGCCACACAGGCACACATCCATATAATGATCCATGTATCTTTTGAACTACAAAGAAAATAACAAAATCAAGTGTTAACAGAAAATGCATTGACATGATGCAAGTAGTGATAGAGGCAGGATATTAGTCACATACAAAGGTTGAAGGCCATGCAATCTTTGTTTTCTCTGCATTACCGAGAGTATTGCCGTTTTTGCGACTCTGTACCAAATCTTTAGTTTTCAGAAGTGCCATATCGGCATGATGCTAGCAAAAAGAAGAAAGCAGAGAGGCATGATTATTGAAAACTATTCAGAAGCAATGCATTGAGAAATTTAAATGTCACTACAGCTATGAATTATTTAGATTG
Source organism: Triticum aestivum (assembly GCF_018294505.1). Lineage (NCBI taxonomy): Eukaryota > Viridiplantae > Streptophyta > Magnoliopsida > Poales > Poaceae > Triticum > Triticum aestivum. Next base: position 618,717,289 of record NC_057807.1, on the reverse strand, counting down.
CTTATAAGTATGGCATTAACAAATGTTACCTCCTATGTAATAGTAACTTTTTGTTAGTTACTTGATGCTAATGGATGTACTAACAGTAAAAACTGGAGCAATCAGACCAACTTCAAAATGCAGATATATAAAGGCAAACATCAACCATCCTATACTTGCAAACCTTCATATCCTCTGGAACGCGTGCTCCAAAATATATTATATGAAGCCAAGACCCAGCCATGCATCACATGAGAATCATTCAATTGGAAAGGAGAGCAGTACCCGTAAATAAAGCAGAATAACAATCAAATTCTCTGGCAAATTTAGCAGGTGTTGAGAATCCCTTTGCCGGCGTCTTGTTCCATAGGTTGCACTTAGCCGTCAATGACATCCACCAGGTACTAGCCACTGCATATCGGCATAGCCTCCTCAGCCTATCATCGATTACACACTCTCGCCCACATCCTGGTAGCAAACAAGGACCAGTCTGCCTTTAAGACATATCTAGAATTTTTCTTTATCATGAAGTACTACTTCCTGCCGAGATCGTAGTGTAAGATGTGATGACTATGCTGATGAAAAGTATTACGAAGGGAAACACACAGCATCAACAAAAGCATAGCTTGTACGACAGAGCAGCAGAGGCTTATAACCCACTATGTACAGGCACTACCCTGGTCAGGCCCACTTTGCAAGGGAGTATGCTAACGATAACATGGATTACCAATGGACAAATCTAAGTGTGGGATCAATCTAAGGGGGTCAAGTCTGCTGCACCTGCGATCGGCAAATGCGATTTTGCATGAAGTTAGTGTTTTTGGGTGGTCGGTCGAAAACATGCCGATGGTGGAAGAGAATAAGACCCATGGTGAGATCGGCTTAATTTGAGGATATGGCCAGGGTATTGAATTCCATATAAGAGCCCAAGTGCGCTCCGTCAATAAAAGAAGAAGAGACCAGTTCATATGTCAAATTATACATGCTCCTATAAAATTCGGCTGAAATTTAAGTAAAACATATTGCATAAAATAGCTGCCGAATTGATGAGAGACGAATAATAGAAGCTTCATTGCAGGCTTACAGGTGGTTTCAATTAATTACTAAAAGAAACAAATCTTCATGCTTTTTTAGGAGATAAAAGAATTGCATCTTATAACATGGTTTCAGTGGATCATCAGTTAATAAGCACCTTTGCAAGAATAGATAAAACTATCATTAGGGCACTGAGGGTAATTCGTAAGCACATCCCTATCTTTATGGTCTAATGATGCTGATATTTTTGCAGTGCATCTATCCAGAAACAGATTTTGATTGGTTTTAAAAAAATTATTGTATCCCCAACTGATTGAACCAAATAGTAGTCAAATATTCCTGGAAAAAACTCCATCTCTTATAATTAAAGTAATTTATTTTGAAGAAAAAGAATAGAGCCTTGTAGCAGTTTACCGTATAGACTGCATTGACCAGCACCATGAATAAGTAGCTAGTGAAGGGATGAGGATCAGAACTTGTTAGGAAAAAGATAATTAGTGCATATGGGCAAACTCACAGAATAGTAGATTTAGTATGATCTTTTCTTTGCTGAGGATGATATGGAAATGTCAAAATATAGCTGCTAACTACAGATTTGCAACTTCTAACGACGGAACATAGCCCTTTTATTCTGCTTTCCTAGCAATTGAAACACAACACCGATCTAGCATCAAAATATGCACAGGACGGCAAAATAGATGGATGTTTGTGCCCTACCTTGTCCTGGCCCTGCCCTACTTTCTAGGTTTCCGCGCTAGCCATTCGATGGATCATGGTGGACAAACTCACCTTGAGCCAGAGGAGGAAGCTTCGTGGCTGCTTTGTCCCGAGTAGTAGCAAGGTTGTCCACTGTACCTCCCTGCACGCCTACAGGAGAAGAGAGCAGAGTTTAGAGAGAGAGAGAGAGAGGGCGAAGCCAGTGGTGGGGATCCACTCATCGGACAAGAGGAGGGCGATATGGCCACCGGCGCCACAGCCGCCTCAATCCAATTTCTTTAGTCACATTGTCTTCAACCTGCTTATCATGTGTTTACGCTTTTTGTACTCTATGTCTGTCTTTCATTTTATCATGATGACTATGCTATTGATGTGTTATGCTTATACCTGAGTACTTATTCCGCTGCTTGTTGTTCGTGACTTAGTAATTTCCTCACCCTAAAATTCCTCAGTGACGAATTTGTAAAAATCACCTATTCACCCCCCTCTAGTCGACCTAACACACTTTCAATGGGCCTTAGAGGGAAGAGAGGAAGGGCCAGGAGGGGCTGGCCGCCCCCCTTGGGTCCGAATAGGACTCGGGGAAGGGGGCGGCGCCCCCCTTTCCTTCCCTTCCCGCTCTTCCTTCCTTCTTCCCCCTCTTCCTTAGTGGAAACCTACTAGGACTTGGAGTCCTAGTAGGATTCTCCACTCCTGGAAAGCCCTAGGAGGGTCGGCCGGCCTCCCCCTTGCTCCTTTATATACGGGGGCAGGGGGCACCCTAGAACATACAAGTTTCTCTCCCAACCGTGTGCGGTGCCCCCCTCCACAGTTACACACCTTGATCATACCATCGTAGATCTTAGGCAAAGCCCTGCACCGGTAGCATCATCATCATTGTCGCCACACTGTCGTGCTGACAGAACTCACCCTCGTCCTCAACCGGATTAAAAGCACGAGGGGTGTTATCGAGTTGAACGTGTGCTGAACGTGGAGGTGCCGTGCATTCGGTACTTGATCGGTTGGATCACGAAGAAGTTCGACTACATCAACCACGTTATTGAAATGCTTTCGCTTTTGGTCTACAAGGGTACATGGACAAACTCTCCCCTCTTGTTGCTATCCATCACCTAGATAGATCTTGCATGATCGTAGGAATTTTTTGAAATTACCACGTTCCCCAACATTACATGTCTTTCACTTCCGTAACATATGCACTACAAAAGAAATACTTTAAAAGTATTCCTAACAAGCAAGTGTTACCTAGAAAAAATAGAATAGATGCTACTCGGATATTTAATTCGGTGTCTGGGCTCATCTACGCCAAGTGAACAGTAAAATAAAAAAAATACTAAAACCATTCAAATAATTCTGACATTTTTTTAGGTGGAAGGAGTTTAAGTCTGTGATGTTCGTGCTAAATTTCAGCTTGTTCGGACGTCCGAGGAGCTCATGGCAAAAAAGGCAAAATCGGCAAAACTGTACGTGAACAGTATACTTTCTTGCATTCCCAAAATTTGTTTTTTCTAAGAGCTACTTAAATGTCCAAACTCTATGAATTTTGCAGGTACTTCACGCACATGAGCATCTAGCATCACAAAAAAAAAACTCGGATTTTTTTGATTTTTCACTATTTTAAACGAATTTATTCTTCATCTCGGGAATGATGTGTCCCTACTATTTGTCTAGATTAGCAAGAACTTGTGTTGATTATCAGTACTTCACTTCTCTTGGATAATAACCATGTCACCGCTATAACTATACTAAATTTTCAGGTGAAGAAAGCGGAGGGCTGTTTAGGTGTATTGATTGTAATTGAACCAAAAACTTCTCATTATTTGGGTTTAAGCAATTGAGTTACTTGTGGTTGAGTTATTGTTTGTTGCTCGAGGACGATTAAGGTTTTAGTTTGGGGAGGTTGATGAGTGATATTTTTGCACTCATCACACCGTCGTTTAAACTAGATAATCTCGAAAGTTCCTAAAAAATCACTCTGATATTGCTGCTAATGTCTAATGTATGCAAGAGATCACGAAATCCTTTGTTTAATGTTTTTCCGAAGGAAAAAGGTCTAAAAAATTGAAGGATATCATCTCATACAAGGAAATCTGAAGTTTGATGGAAGGGGCAAGTTAACTGAGGTCGCACCAGGCTCAGCAAAGCGCATGACGATGCATGGTAGGAGCACGCTCGCTCATACCCCTTGCGGTGAGCACCAGTTAGTCCACCTGGACAACTTCTATAAAGGGTTGGCGCCAAAATACCAACAATGACAGCACCGTTCGTGAAACGTAGAACCAGAACCAATCTTCGTACCCTAGTCGCCACAATTTTCCATCTCATCTTCATAGCCACCGCAACCATCATCACCGCAACCATTCTCTCCAAGTTAGTCATACTTGTAATCGGTGTATTGCATCCGGCAACTATTGTAAGACATGTTATCCATCAGTCAATCATCTTTATGTCGTGTTCAATGAGTTTATCCTGCGATCCTATTGCCATATTTGAGTAATTTGGTAAGGTGATGTGTTGAGGCTTGGTCTTGCAAGATGATGTATTTGTGCAAGGGAATGTTGGAATGACTTTGTGTATTTGACCTTATTTGTATGTGTCCAATTTTGATGGAGTTGTCTCTTGTCTTCTTCTCGTTCTAAGGCACTGCATGTACCCAGGATCCCATAGATGAAGCAAGGAGAAGGTAATGAGTAAGGAGGACGTGGAACGCTATACCGAACAACAGTGAGAGAAGGGTTAGTATGATTGCGGAAAGCAATTCCTTCGGGACGAATGAGTTGTATTCATTAGATGCCCACTCCATTTATATGAATATCAATTCTTAATAACTGAGGTAACCCCGTGCGGCGGTAATAGCCATTGGATCCTCTCTCCGTGTTTTGTTGCTTCCTTCCATTATCTCCAACAACTGGTATCAACACCAGGAACCTTCACGATTAGGGTTGATTTTATTAGACCACTATCAAGCTACATGCACATTATTTACTACATCTCTATATGGGCTACAATTGACGCTTGATCCAGGTCATGCACCGGCCAAGGCATACTTTAGACACATCCCGCACATCATGCATCGCAAGAACATGATAGCGGATGTGTTCCAAAGCCATGTTTATTATCAAGATAAGTTCCCACGCAAAAATATAAGGTTGTCATAGTAAGACCTCATAGCCATGCTTGTTTTAATACTAGTGTTTACACCCAAAAGGTTGTTAAAGGTCCAATTAAAAAACTGGAATTTAATTTGATAACAATAACTTGCTAGAGCCTTTTTCGCAGTGCACATCGTCTTGTGGGCTTGATAACTCAGGGTCACACCATGGGTAAAAGGCACAGAAACCTTCTGCTATCCAACCCAGATATCAAAGCGCATCAGGTCGCACGATTATGGGTCATAAATTTATTGGGTACTAGATGAGTTAGGACCATGAGAGAAACTCACCGAGAAAGTTTTGGGAATATCGAAAGTGTTTCGAAGAAAGAACTGGAAGTGTTTTAGAGAAAACAGGAAGCGTTGCGATGAACCGGTAAAGTTTCAGGAACCCTAAAAATACCAATGAAAGGTGCATGAAGGTTTTAGAATTTTTCAGAGCCTCCTGGAGTGTTCTAGGGCACCATGGGCAAGGCCCAAGGTGGTGGAAGCCACATGGACCCTAGTGGCCCATTAGGGGGGTGCCACCCATAGGCTTGGTGTCCAAGCCACCTATAGCTTTGGTTAGGGTTTCGGGTGCTGACCACACCGTGGTGCTCCGCCCTAGGAGGAGGCAGCCCCTCCTCCAAATGTCACCCCTCCCTACGCACATATATATATATATATATATATATATATATATATATATATATATATATATATATATATATATGTATGTATGTATATCGAGGGACAGCCCCCCTCCAAATGCATACAATCCCTCAATTGAAAAAGGTTCCAATATCAAAAGGCTGCTCCACCACTATTGGTGTTCTGGATATGGGGGTATCCAGACTTGCCTGCCTGCGGCCCACCACGTGGCTCCATCGACGGCCTGGTACGGCCCAGCTTCGACATCGAGAGGTCAAGACCCTCGCGAGGGGCTAAGCCTTGCGAGGAGGCCGATGCCAAGACCCCCGAGGGGATCAGCCTCTTCAGGCTGGATCCTGAGGGGCGGAGAGTTCTATGCAAGGTGCACCTCACAAGTCTCAGCTGACGTGAGCCATGACGAACAAGGCCAGGCGGGCGCCAGTGGGCACGGAGCGGCAGTTTCCTCTTTGGTGCAAGGGAGGCAAGCCACAGGCGCAGAGTCCCGAGGAATCAGCCAAAGGTTTCTATTCTGGTGCAACAAGACCAAGACCGCCAGGACAGTAGGACGGAGGTCATCACCGAGCCCACTGCAGCATCACGACCAGGGGCTTTTCACAGGCAAAGACCACTTTTGTCAGGATAAGTTGTACTACTTGTCCCCTTTCAAATTCGGCCGTTGTGGGATCCCTTCCCGCCAAAATTTGGGAAGAGGAACAAGGCCACTATAAATAGGACTTAACCACCACCATAGAGGGGCATCTAGTTCACACCGGGGGGATCAGATCCATTCTCATCCGACCACCACACCAGCTCTCTTGAGCTCAAGAACACCTCAACTCCTAAGGCCAGTTCATCCACTGTACTAGTTCATCCTCAGCCCTTTGAGGCAATCCACCAAAGCGCTGGAGTCAGGTATTACACCGCAAGGTGGCACAAATCAGGATAAACTGTTGTGTCTCTTTGTCTCTTCAAGCTCGACGTGCTAGGCTTAGGAGGATCGCGAGTAGGCAAGCTGGGTAGGTTCAGATCTCCGCACACACCCCAGAGTTCAAACCTTTCAAGGGTTTGCGGATCCTGTAATCTGACATTTGGCGCGCCAGGTAGGGGTGCATCGGATCTTCTCTTCCGCTGATCGATCCACCGTCACTCCAACAACTCCATGGCCGACGCACGCCGAGCTCGCGCCGAGAGCCGAGACGCAGTCGCCGCTCGCGTGGCGCAGACGGCTCCGGCGGGCGATGGTTGCGCTCATCGTGCTCTGTCTCCGGTGGCCAATGATAACCCACAAGTATAAGGGATCAATTGTAGCCTCTTTCGATAAGTAAGAGTGTCGAACCAAACGAGGAGCTAAAGGTAGAACAAATATTCCCTCAAGTTCTATCGACCACCGATACAACTCTACGCACGCTTAACGTTCGCTTTACCTAGAACAAGTATGAAACTAGAAGGACTTTGTAGGTGTGATAGGATAGGTTTGCAAGATAATAAAAAGCACGTAAATATAAACTAGGGGCTTTTTAGATAAAGAAGCAATAAAGTAAATATAGCGAGTGTGGAAAAGTGGTGGTAGGAATTGTGAAATTGTCCCCAAGCAATTGACTACCTTACTAGACCGATAGCAAGTTTTATGTGGGAGAGGCATAAGCTAACATACTTTGTCTTCTTAGATCATATGCACTTATGATTGGAACTCTAGCAAGTATCCGCAACTACTAAAGATCATTAAGGTAAAACCCAACCATAGCATTAAATTATCAAGTCCCCTTTATCACATACTCCACAACCACCTTACTCGGGTTTATGCTTCTGTCACTCAAGCAACCCACTATAAGCGAATCATGAACATACTGCAACACCCTACAGCGGGAATCCCTCACGCTTGCGTGACAGGGAACAATAGGACAGCAACATAACCATAAGGAAATTAAACCAATCATAGCAATTCATCAATCACCGGTAGGACAACGAAAATCTACTCAGACATCATAGGATGGCAACACATCATTGGATAATAATATGAAGCATAAAGCACCATGTTCAAGTAGAGGGTACAGCGGGTTGCGGGAGAGTGGACTGCTGAATATAGAATGGGGGAAGGTGATGGAGATGTTGGTGAAGATGGCGGAGGTGTTGGTGTAGATCGTGGTGATGATGATGGCCCCGGTAGCATTCCGGCGCCACCGGAAGCAAGGGGGAGAGAGCCCCCTTCTTCTTCTTCTTATTGCTTGACCTTCTCCCTAGATGGGAGAAGGGTTTCCCCTCTGGTCCTTGGCTCCCATGGCATGGGAGGGGTGAGAGCCCCTCCAAGATTGGGTCTGTCTCTCTATCTCTCTCTGTTTCTGCATTCCTGTATTCCGCCCCTTCACCGTTTCTTATATATCTAGAGATCCGTAACTCTGATTGGATTGAAACCTTCGACCAGATTTTTCTCCGAAAATTAGCTTTCTTGCGGCAAAAGAAGAGCGTCAACCGCCTTACGGGGTGCCCACGAGGGTCAGGGGCGCGCCCCTTGCCTCGTGGACCCCTCGGGCACCGTATCGCATTGATTCTTCTTTCCAAAAATCACAAATATTCCAAAAATGATCTCCGTCCATTTTTATCCTGTTTGGACTCCGTTTGATATGGGGTTTCTAGGAAACATAAAACATGCAATAAACAGGAACTGGCACTGGGCACTGGATCAATATGTTAGTCCCAAAAATAGTATAAAAAGTTGCCAAAAGTATATGAAAGTTGAATAATATTGGCATGGAACAATCAAAAATTATAGATACGACGGAGATGTATCAGCACCCCCAAGCTTAATTCCTGCTCGTCCTCGAGTAGGTAAATGATAAAAAAAGATAATTTTTGATGTGGAATGCTACCTAGCATGATCTTGATCATATGTCTAATCATGGCATGAATATTAAGACACGAGTGATTCAAAGCAACAGTCTATCATTTGACATAAGAACAATAATACTTCGAGCGTACTAATAAAGCAATCATGTCTTTTCAAAACAACATGACCAAAGAAAGTTATCCCTACAAAATCATATACTCTGGCTATGCTCCATCTTCATCACACAAAATATTCAAATCATGCACAACCCCGATGACAGGCCAAGAAATTGTTTCATACTTTTGACGTTCTCAAACCTTTTCAACTTTCACGCAATACATGAGCGTGAGCCATGGATATAGCACTATGGTTGGAATAGAGTATGATGGTGGAGGTTGTGTGGAGAAGACAAAAAGGGAGAAAGTCTCACATCGACGCGGCTCATCAATGGTCTATGGAGATGCCCATCAATTGATGTCAATGCGAGGAGTAGGGATTGCCATGCAACGAATGCACTATGAGCTGTAAGTGTATGAAAGCTCAAACTAAAACTAAGTGGGTGTGCATCCAACTTGCTTGGTCATGAAGACCTCGGGCATTTGAGGAAGCCCATCATCGGAATATACAAGCCAAGTTCTATAATGAAAATTCCCACTAGTATATGAAAGTGATAACACAAGTGTAAGTGCATCTAGTGCCCCTTAGTGATTTTGGTGTATTGAAGACTTATAGGTTCAGGGACTAATGCATTTGTGAGTGTACACAGGTCTATAAGTCTATGAGGAGTTTGATATTTACAGAGAAAGTCGACCCCTAAAAATGAAGTTCTTCAACTGAAGACTTTGATAATCTGAAGACTTTCTGAAGGCTTAGAAAGTGAAGAAATTGGTGTGACCTTGAAGACTTGGTATTCATTTCTGGAACATGAAGCGTGAAGACTTTTGTTTTCGTAGTTTCATTTTCTCCTTCTTGAGTCATAGGAAACATCGTACTGTTAAAGGGGGTCGAGGAAATACTAAGGAAAAATTTCCATGTGATGCTCAACTCAAAATCCTACACCTACCAATCCCTTCGAGTGAAGCCTTTGGAAATCTCATACAGTTCAGTCACTTTCTTCAGTGACAGAGAGGAAGTTCTTCTGGTCACTGATGATTTTGTTCTGACTGAGGAGTTAAGAATTCGCCAGTGTGAATTACCTACATAGTGAGGAACATGATAGCCCTGAGGAATTTGAGAGTCAAATTTCCGACCGTTGCTGTGCTGCGCACCAGCTGTGCCAAAATATCTTATCCACCTAACGGTCATATCATTGAGGGGCATTTATGTCTTATCATGTCGGGCTGCTCCCTAGGCTATAAATATCCGCCCCCTACAACCACTAGTTGGTTGGCTGCTCCGAGAGAACTTGACACTTGTCATTTGAGAGCAACCCATCCTCCGAGGACTTTGAGTGAAAATCATCAAGTGAGGAAAATCCCAAACCCAAACACCTACAAACCCCAAAGTGATTGAGCATCACTGAAGAAATTGATCTTGCGTGGATCCAACGCTTGTTACCTTTGAAGACTGTGCTTCTTCCAGACGATTAGGCATCAAGGTCTAGAGCATCCAAGAGGAATTGTGGATCACCGAGTGACCAAGTCTGTGAAGGTTTGGAAGTCGCCTGAAGACTTACCACAAGTGATTGGATGGGATCTGTGTGATCTTAGTTCAAGGAGAATACGGTGAGGACTGGGTGTCCTGAGCTGCGTGCTTAGAGACTGGGTGTCCGGGACTGCGTGTCCTTGAGTTTAAATACTCAGCTGCTCCAACCAGACATACAACTGAGACAGCAGTTGGAACTGGTTTACCAAATCATTGTCTTCACCAACCTACTGGTGCTATTTCCTCAACCCTTTCATTTCCTCATTACTGTGTTGACTGTTTGTTCATATCTGTGTTTGAAGACTTTGACTGAAGACTTTCTCAATTTCCTCAGTTCAATTTCTTCAGTCTCTTTGTCTTCATCTTGTGTTATCCTGTGATTACGCTTCATGTACTCTGTGCTAGTCTTCATTTCATCATGATGACCATGCTTGTATTCTGTCATACTTACTTCTGAGTACTTATTCCGCTGCTAATAGTTCTTCGCTAAGGAATTTCCTCACCGGCAAATTCCTCAGTGAAGAATTCATAAAAATCGCCTATTCACCCCCCCTCTAGTCGACATAACGCACTTTCAATTGGTAGCAGAGCAAGGTACTCCCTTGTTCTGTGTGATTTTGGTTTTACCGCCTGGAGTTTTAGTTATGTCGACCGCAGGTATGATCAAGGTCTCGGCTGGGTGTCCTACCTTTGATGGAACGGACTACCCCTACTGGAAAAACAAGATGTGAATGCATCTCGAGGCAATTGACAACGATCTCTGGTATGTTGTGGAAAGTGGTGTTCCCTTTGTTTCACCCTCACTGAACGCTACCAATGTGAAGAGATTCAAGCAACTCGATTCTCAAGCGGAGAATATCATATGTGGCCATCTGAGTAAAGGACAGTATGGAAGAGTGAGTGCTTTGGAAACTGCTAAGCTTATCTGGGATAGGCTTTCCAAAGTGAATGAAGGAGTCTCAACTCAGCGTGACTCTCGAGTTGATGTTCTTCGGAATCTCTTCAACCGCTTCAAAAGACTCGACAATGAAAATGTCCAACAAACCTTCGATCGCCTCACTGACATCTCAAATGAGCTTCAAGCCCTCGGAGCCACTGACATCACTGACCATGAGGTGGTGAAGAAACTGTTGAGATCCCTTGATTCCTCATTTGATACTCTGGGTCTGATGATCCAAGAACGGGCTGACTACAAGTCTCTTGATCCTGCCGATATCCTCGAAAGGCTAAATACTCACGAGTTCCAGCTTGCTGAAAAGAGAGATCTCTATGGTTCGAGCTATGGCAAACCACGTGCCCTGAAGGCCAAGGTTGTGTCTGAGTCTGAATGTGAGGACTATGGTAGTAGGCTTGGTGATCCTGAAGAACTGAGCCAGGAGCTAGCACTGCTCGTGAAGAAATTCCAGAAGTTCTCAAGACGTGGTCGCTTTGGAAAATCCTCAAGAAGCAGTGATTCCTCATCAAGTGACTATAAGAGAAGGCTGTGCCACAAATGCAAGAAACCTGGTCATTATATTCAAGATTGTCCTCAGTGGGAAAAGGAATTGAAGAAGAAGAAATACAAGGATTACAGTTCTGATGATGCGAAGAAGAAGAAGAAATCATCAAAATCTTCGTCATCAAAATCCTCGAAGTCTTCATCTGACAAGAAGAGCAGCTCCAAGAAGGCTCGGGCATTCATTGGCAAGGAAATGGACTCTGAAGCTGAATCCGAGGAAAATGAGGAAGAGGAGGCGTCTGAAGAATCAGAATCTGGCGTGGCGAGTCTGGCCTTCGCTACTGCTTTCGTTAGCAAGTCCATCTTCAACACTGAAGAAACTGACCCCACCGACAAGCCTGATGAAGATATCGATGACTATGCTCCCACCTATTGCTTCATGGCAAGAGGTGCAAAGGTACTCAAATACACCTCCTCTGAATCTAGTGAAAATGAATCTGATGAGAATCTCAAGCCCAGCTACTCTAAACTTGCAAAGATTGCTGTAAAACAACAAAGGGCATTTGAAAAGGTTCAAAACATTCTAGACAAAAGTGATGATATGTTGGGTGAAGAAATGGATCGCACTAAAGCCCTGACTGAAAATCTTCAGAGACTTCAGTCTAGGTTTGATAATCTTCCAAGTCATCATAACACTCTCTTATCTAATCATGAGAAACTTTCTTATGAATTTCTTCAAAGAAAGCAAGATCTTGAGAAGCTAAGAGTGAGTTATGAAGATCTTCAGAAGGAGCGCGATTCATTACTTGCTCAACAAATCAGCACTTCTCAGGAAGAATTTGTTCCTCCATGCTTAAAGTGCATTGAACGTGAATCTGCCAATTCTTCACCTGAATGTTCAAATGCTTCAACTGTTACAAATTCTTCACCTGCCTCTGCTATCACTAATTCCTCATCTGAGGACATTGCTAGTATCACTGACGATGCAGGGCTGAAGGAACTGTACACGACAGGCATGTACAAAAGCCTCAAAGGGCATCAGATTCTCTGTGATGTGCTCAAAAACCAGATCCTCAACAGAAACCCTAGGAAAGAGGGTATTGCCTTTGAGAGGAAACTTAATGCTGATGGAACATATTGGAAGCCTGAGAAGTACCCCAAAACCTCATGGGTTGCTGCAAAGGGACCTCCAGTTGATCCATCCATGTTATCTGGCTTTACATGTGAATCTCCTCATTCTTCTGATGAGTCATTTGACTCCAACTATAAACTGTTCAAAAATCAGAATGGTGAAGTATTTGCTAGATATGTTGGGACTAACTGCAGGAATGGTTCCCCTATGAAGAAAATCTGGGTTCCCAAAAGTTATGTTGAAAGTCTTCAGGTGAATGTCCTCATGACACCACCTGTGAAGAATGGGAACCCTAGAACAAACTCTTCATATGGATACAAGTCCTCATATGGACCAAATTCCTCACGTGGATCAAATTCCTCAAATGGATCAAAGTCCTCATATGACTATCATCGTGCTAACAACTCTGTTTCGCAGGGTAGAGCTAAGGGCTACGAATGTGCACTTTATTCTTCAAATAATTATGTTCATAAGTCCTCGAAGAATTTCTCTGCTTACTCATATGCTTACCCTAACCCCTCTTATGTTAAACGAAATGGTTTGGCTTCTATGCCACCATTCTTGTATGGTGCTCGCAGAGTGATGAACTCTTTGCCACCCCTTCAGATGTGGGTGGTGAAGAAAAAGAACTAATCTCTTCTGCAGGGTCAGGTCTCCAGACGTGCCTTAACGTCTGAAGAATTTACTGGGGACCTGACAAAATTGCCTGAAAGGACGCAGGCTAACCATGATGAAATGAACTTTCATTTCACACGTCCTCATGCTGCTATATCTGTTTACCGCTTGATGAAATTCATCTGATGAACTTAATATCATATTCTTCACTGATGAAGCATATGAGATTGTAAGTTACACTAATTCATCTGCAGGATGACCAACCCAAAACCACTGAATGGGTGCTCGATAGTGGATGTACAAATCACATGACTGGTGACAAGAATCTTTTGATGGATGCTCCTTTATCTCTGTCACATCTGAAGCATATCATCTTTGCTGACAAAGGCAAAAGTTAGGTATTGGGTCTTGGTAAGGTTGCGATCTCTAAGGATAAACACATGGACAAAGTCATGCTTGTTGAGTCCTTAGGATACAATCTCATGTCAGTCTCAATGCTTTGTGATCTTGATATGGTTGTTGTCTTTGGCAAGTATCGCTGTGTTGTGATTATGGAAGCTGACAATTCCAAAGTCTTCGAAGGCTTTAGGAGAGGAGATTTGTATATTGTTGATTTCTCTACAGGACCACAACCAGCCGTGTGCCTACTTGCAAAAGCTTCAGAAGGCTGGCTATGGCATCGACGACTTGGTCACGCAGGCATGAGGAATTTGCACACGCTTGCGAAGAAGAAGCATGTCATTGGCATTGAAAATGTCAAATTCCTCAAGGATCACTTATGCGGAGCCTGTGAAGCTGGAAAAATGACCGAGGCCAAGCATCCAGCGAAGACTATCATGACCACTACTCGTCCATTCGAATTGCTTCACATGGACCTCTTCGGACCTAATCATTACTCAGCAGTCACTAATGTTGCTTCTCTATATGGTTTTGTCATTGTTGATGATTACTCTCGATATACATGGGTACACATTGTTACTTACAAACATGAAGTGCAGGAAGTCTTCAAACGATTTTCTTCGACGGCTTCAACCAACTTTGGTGTGAAGATCAAGCACATCAGAAGTGACAATGGAACTGAGTTCAAGAATTCCGGTCTTGATGACTATCTTGATGAACTTGGTATTACTCATGAGTTATCTTCTCCTTATACTCCTCAGCAAAATGGCATCATGGAGCGCAAGAACAGAACTCTTGTTGAGATTGCTCGCACTATGCTTGATGAATACAAAACGCTTGATCGTTTTTGGATTGATGCAATTGATACTGCGTGCCACATCATCAACAGAGTATATCTTCACAAATTCTTCAAGAAGACGGCCTATGAACTCCTCACTGACAAGAAACCCAATGTGAGTTATTTCAAAGTCTTCGGTGCTAGATGTTGGATTAGAGATCCTCACCACAATTCAAAATTCACACCGAAAGCACATGAAGGTTTTATGCTTGGTTACAGAAAGCACTCGCACACCTACAGAGTCTTCAACATTGTTCTTCACAAGATTGTTGAAACTATAGATGTGCGGTTCGATGAAACTGATGGCTCGCAAAGAGAGCACCTACCTTTTATGTTAGATGAACCAGCACCTGAGGATTCTATCAAGTTCAAGGCAACTGAAGATGTCATTCCTACTGAAGAATTTGCTGAAGAATTCATTCCAGTATGCGAAGAACATCGAGATGACGCACCTGAAGGCAATGGTGCTGAGGAAAATGATCAAATACCTCGACGTAAACCAGCTCATCCTCGCATTGCAAAAGAAGTACAAGTTGACAAGATCATCGATGACATTGAAGCGCCAGGTCCTCTCACACGCTCAAAAGCTTCACATTTATCTAACTTTTGTGGGCACTATGCTTTTGTCTCTATCACAGAGCCCACTAAGGTAGATGAAGCATTTTTGGAGCCAGAGTGGATTTAGGCTATGCAAGAAGAATTACACCAGTTCGAGCTCAACAATGTCTGGGAACTGGTCAAACGTCCAGATCCTCACAAGCATAATATCATTGGCACAAAGTGGATCTACCGCAACAAGCAATATGAAAATGGCCTTGTGGTAAGGAATAAGGCACGACTGGTAGCTCAAGGCTACACACAGGTTGAAGGAATTGATTTCGATGAAACTTTTGCACCTGTTGCTAGACTTGAGGCTATTCGCATATTACTTGCTTATGCTAATCATCATGATATCATCTTATATCAAATGGATGTGAAAAGTGCATTCCTCCATGGTAAGCTTCAGGAAGAAGTATATGTTGCTCAACCCCCAGGTTTTGAAGATCCAAAGAATCCTGACAAAGTCTTCAAACTTAACAAGGCCCTCTATGGCCTCAAGCAAGCCCCTCGGGCGTGGTATGATACATTGAAGGAATTCTTCGTGAAGAATGGCTTCACACCCAGTTCACTCGACCCTACTCTCTTTACTAAATCTTATGATGGTGAACTGTTTGTGTGCCAAATATATGTTGATGTTAGTATCTTTGGCTGTACTGACCAACGTTATAGTGATGAATTTGCCTATATGATGAGTGAAGAATATCAAATGTCTATGATGGGAGAGTTGAAATTTTTCTCAGGTCTTCAAATTCGTCAACAGCACAATGGCATATTCATATCTCAGGAGAAATACCTCAAAGATGTACTGAGGAAATTCGGCATGCCAGATTGCAAAGGCGTCAAAATTCCTATGCCCACAAAAAGCCATCTATGCACTGATGAAAATGGTATTGACTTTGATCACAAGGTATACCGCTCCATGATTGGTTCTTTATTGTACTTATGTGCATCTAGGCCAGATATAATGCTTAGTGTTTGCATGTGTGCCCGATTTCAAGATGCACCGAAGGAATCACACCATAAGGCTGTGAAGCATATTCTTCGATATCTAGCTCACACACCAACACTAGGATTATGGTACCCCAAGGGCTCTGTCTTTGATCTCATTGGATATTCTGACTCTGACTATGCTGGTGATCGTGTGGACTGCAAGTCAACTTCTGGCACTTGTCATTTCCCCGGATGATCTTTGGTCTGTTGGTCCTCGAAGAAACAGAACTGCGTATCACTGTCTACTACGGAAGCTGAATACATTGCTGCTGGCTCTTGTTGTGCTCAACTGCTTTGGATGAAGCAAACGCTCAAGGACTATGGCGTCAACGTGAAGAATGTGCCTCTCCTCTGCGACAATGAGAGTGCCATCAAGATTGCTCACAACCCAGTTCAGCACTCGAAGACAAAGCACATTCAAATTCGTCATCATTTTCTTCGTGATCATGTGTTGAAGGGCGACATCTCCATCGAGCACGTGAAGACTGAAGAACAGTCAGCTCATATCTTCAATAAGCCCTTGGATGAGAAGAGATTTAGCAAGTTGTGGTGTGAACTAAATATCTTAGAATCTTCGAATGTTCTTTGAAAAGGACACACATCCTAACACTTATGCAAAATTGATGACTTAGATGTGCAACACATGAAGAAACCTTCTTCTTCAATCAATGAAGAATAACACTCTAAGTGTGAAGAAATTAATGAAGAATATGATTCTCAGAACCCTACGACAATTGTACGCGGTGTCGGAAATCATCATTCTTATACGGTGGGTCACGCCACCACAAAAAGTTGAAAATCTTCAATTTGAGTTTTTCCTTAGTTTTTGAAATTCTTCAATTTTTCAAATTCTTCAACTTTACAAAATCTTCACTGTTTCCTTCGTTTTTCTTCATTGGCTATATATATATATATATGAGTTTATGTCCTCTACAGCATTCACTTATAGCTATTTCTTAAAGTTGCTTTTTCTGCTAAGTGAATGTGATCGGACCCTTCCCCTCTATGCTATACTCAACCCAATCTATTCACAAATTCTTCATGTGTGTTCTATTTGAAACTCGTTCAAAGTCTTCACTGTGTCCTTGGCAGCTGAAGAAATTGCGAACGAAACTTTAAAAGAAACCTTATCCAAATTTTCAGTTTTGCCGCTCAAACTATTCCGCATCCCACGATGCATTATTCTATTCACCCACGATCGTACACGATCTCCACTACACAGTACGTGGGTGACACATGTCGCGTGAAGGAGAAAGGGCAGGGGAACGTTCATCCTAAATCTTAGGGCGAACCGTTTTTCACCGTGTCTATAAATACCCCTCTCCCCTTCCTCACTTCATTTACTCCGCTCGACCATCTCTCTCCCGCTCGAGCTCCTCAAACCCTAGCGCCACCTCTACTCCATCGTCGCCGGTGAGGAAGAGCTTCGCTGCCTCGACCTCGTCGCCATCGTACTCACGCCGACCGTGGAAATCTTCACTCCGCCGCCATAGCTATCTTCCTCCGCCGAGTTAGGGAAAGGAAGATCTAACCTGACGAACTTCCCGTCTGTTCTTCTCAGTTCTTCGTGTTCTTCATTTCGGGTAATTAAAAGTTACTTTTATTACTCGCTTTGATTCTCAAGCTTTCCTGAAAATCTTCAAAGGTGTTTATTCTTCAAATCTTCACACATACCAACACCACACACTTCATATGATCTTGAACTGTTTCTCTAAGCAACCATTTTCTTCAAGATTCCCTAATTGTGTGGATCTTCGATCTGTACAACTCTGGAACCTAAGACAAGAACGCTTAGTGAAATTCCTTAAGGTTCATCTGGTCAAATTCCTCAAAACTTGTTTTTTTCAAAAACCTTCTCAGAACGCATATGACCTCTCCAAATTCCTCGCACCTGTACTCTGTTCACAGGTACTCATGTCTGCTGCTGAATCACTAGGTTCTCATCAACTTAACTCATTTGCAGCGTTCCTCGAAGAAAAACTGCATACTTCTTCAGAGAGCTCATTTGTTCAAATTCCTCAACTGAAGAATATGACAGACGGTAAGAAGCCGCAGAAAGGAGGAAAGAAACCTGAGGTTATGACTGTGTTTGAAATCCCTGAGGAAATTTATGCTGACTATTGCAGACCTGATGAAGCAAAATATGGAAAAGAAAACAAAAATCAGCGCAAGGTGCGCATTCAGAAGATTGAACGGAGATGGGCAAGGGAATGGAGGGCATACAGATATGTGACTCCAAAGTACATGAAGAAATTCGCCCTCAATCCTCCATGCCCAAGAGATCCATTGGCACCTGGCCAAGTAGCTAACCCCACGAGCATCAAACGTGGTGAGGACTTTCCTGAAGAATGGGCTAAGCGCCAAGCCAAATTGGCAAGATAAGCCAAGGAGGCAGTGAAGAAATTCAATGAGGATTCTGCCACTGCTACTGCTACTGAGGCCTCAGTCAAACCGAGGAAATCCATGCCAAAGAAGCCTGCTCGTAAGCCAAGTGCTTCACCAACAGCGCCCTCACAGCCAAGTTCCTCAATAGCGCCCTCACGGCCAAGTTCCTCAGCAGTGCCCTCACGGAAAATTCCTCACACTGCTACTGCTCCTTCAAAGTCCTCAGCTCCTGTGCATCTGACTACATGTCAAAGGACTGCTGGTTTCTCGATTGCCTCTTGTGTTTCAGCAAGTTCCTCTGTTGCACCAAAGTCATCATCTGGCCCGACTCTGCTGAAGACCAAAGCAACAGCTGGACGAGGTCCTCGGCCAAGTCCAAAGAAGAAACATGTCGCATTCCATGTGCCTTCTGATGATGAAGCTTCTGATGGTGAACTTACAGAAATCATCAGAGACAGACAGGTAAAGGACGCTAGAGCCAAAGGCACATCTATGCCACTGCTGTTGGATCCGAGGAAAATCCTCGATTATATTGATCTCTGGCACAAGGATCCAAACACCCCCATGCCTGATTTTCATCTGACCACTGGTCAAAGTCATGCTGACCCATTTCATCACTGAAGAGAAATGGAAGTTTGAAAAGGCAAGAGAGATTAAGAAAGCTCAATACAGAAAGGAGAAGCTCCTGAAGAAAAACGTTGTCAGAATGACACCTGAGGAACTTCTCCAGGCTCAGTCTGAAATTCAAGCCCTCAGCAAGGATTTTGATGCCTACTATGCTGATTGGCAAGGAGCCAAAGTCAGATTCATTAACCTGACGAAGAAATTCACCAATGTTGCTGCTCCAACGCAACATGAAATTCCTCAGGCTGAAGTCTCAGCTCAGCCGACTGAAGAACATGCCAGCACCGCTAATGAAGTTCAGGCTGCTGATGAAAATGCTAGTTCCAGGGCGGATGATCCTATTCCAGCCACTGAAGAAATTGCCAGGGCATCCACTAGTGGTGCGCCTGAAGAAACTGAAGTCAGGGCAACTGCATCAGTTGCGCCTGAAGAAAATCAACCATATTCCTCAGCTCCATCTACACCTACACCAACTCCAATTCTTCCATGTGCATTTGATGTGAAGAAGACCAAGGCTGCAGAGCGAGCTACAGTGAAGAAAAGGAAGGCATCAGCTGTGTCAAACTCTTCGGCTGCGAAGAAACTGGAGCCAATGACCAGCTCACTCGAAAATCCAATTGATGCTGTTCCGATTTCCTCCATGCCAACAAAGGACCTTGTTCCTTTTGGAGAAGACTATGAGATCCCCATCAGATCTGATTAAGAACATCATTCTGCTGCTTCGTCAGAGCAGATTGATGAAGAAATTCTAGTGGACGCAATCCCTTCAACGCCAGTCATTTCCTCACCTATGCCTCAGTTCACAGCTGAAGAGGCTGGTGCTGAGGAAATTGAAGATGAAGATGTGGATATAGGGTGCACCACACCTATGATGAATGATGACTTTTGGGAAAGTCAGCATCCCAATACTCGTCTCTTCACCCCGCTCCAACAGATTCCTCAGTCCCCTGCACCAACAGTTCAAATGGGCTCTAAAGAAACTCAACCCACTCTCTCTGTGCATGAAGAAATTCCAGCCACTAGTGCTGATGAACCTGCTGCTGCTAATCCTCAGACTGCACCTATTGAGGAACATGAAATTCCTCAGCCTGAAGAACCTGAGCTCGCGATTCCTGAGGTGGTGATGCAACTCACTGACATCCCTCTGCCAAAGCAAAAGAATCCGTTCTCAAGCAAACAGAAGTTTAAGGCTGAAGATTTCTTTGCCGAGCATGTATTCTTCACTGATTATAATCCATATGATTCTGCTCGCATAAGGAAGAGGCGTTTCTGGACTGCCAGCCATGCCAATTTCTATTCCTCAGTGCTCTTCAACAAAGACAAAGTCTTCGATCATGCACATATTCCTCATGTGGACATGGAGTCTCTGCCCGGCTTTGAGCGAGTCCTCAGTGTTCTTCATGACGCAGGACTTCTAAATTTCTGCATTGATATCTATGACTGGAATGAAGAACTCATTCTTCAATTCTATGCAACTCTGCACATCACCGGAGACGCTGAAGACGTGAACTCCTGGGTATTAGACTGGATGTCTGAAAATACTCACTACAAGGCACCTGCAACTGAATTGCTTCGTGCTCTACCACTCAGTCCTCCACTTGATAATGCTCGTTGTATCTACAACGAACCAGAACTTTCAAATCACTATATGCAAGTGCTGATGAAGCCATTGAAGCCAAGGCAGGCCCTCACGAACCAAATGCCTCGTCAAGGAATTACTCTATGTGCCTCAGACTGTCTATCGAATTCTGACGAAGACAATGAGTCCCATCAAAGGCCACGACTCAAATGATGAAGAAGTCGTTGGCATCATGAAGAATATGCTTTTTAACATCAGTCATGGCGTTCCCATAAACTTCCATGATTTCTTCATGAGGACTCTGGCCAATATTGCTATGTCACCATTCGAGCTGAATCCCTATGCTCCTTGGATTATGAGATTCATCAGGGCAAGATCTTCACTGAATTACAAAGCTGACGCTCTTAACCACGGTAGCTACTTGCCTCCCATTGAAGTCCTCAAACGGATAGTTTCATCAGCTGATGACAAAGGCAACGCCGCTGCTGTGATCGATGAAGGCATTCGTCCTTTGGATGGTCAATTTCGCAAGGCTGCATCTTACTCTACCAATGACGATTCTGCCACACATGACTCTGCCGCCAATACCTCAGCCAAGCAAAATCCTCAAGCCACAGCACCCAGGGTGATGACTGACCGTGAGTTACTCCTCAGTCTTCATCAGAAGGTTGATCGCAATCATAAATGGGTCAAGCGTCAGTTTGGTTCAATTCTTCACAACATGACCTCAACACACAATGCAGTGAAGAAAAACCAATACTACCTCCATGAAACCTTCAACCGTACCTGGGCTATTCTCTCTCATGTCTACAGCGCTGCTGATCTGAAGAATATGGGTCTCAAGGAAGAATTTGACTGGTCTGCACCTCCACCGAAGAAATTCAAGAAGGTCAAAGTTCCTTCCTTGGTGGCCAGCTCTTATTCTTCATCACGTGACACTGATGAGTATGAAGATTTGGACGACACTGCGGCAGGCCCTGATACAACAAACAACCCCGACAACATTGGCGCTCCTCCATCGACTTGAAATTCTTCAGGGGCGTTAGTCCTCAGTTTCAATCCTTTTGGTCATTTGATGACAAAGGGGGAGAAATCTGAGTTAGTCTTCAAGCGGGTATATATTAAGGGCATTTTTTAAGTTACAACTCTCGTTCTTCTGAAACTTTTACTTCGATCGAGTTGTAATCTTAAACCCGATGGTGCGCTGATACTTTTGTTGCATTATGCTTTGCATGCTTATTCCTTGTTATTGATATTGCACGCATGGTAAATCTCATCAGGCACCATATTTGATCATGCATTTCAAATTCTTCATATTATATATCAAATGCGTGTATGAATTACAAGATATAGGGGGAGATCTCCATGATTCAACTCTTCAAATGTGCAATGCCTCAAAAGCAAATTCCTCACTATGCACATCTTCAGGGGGAGTTCTTCTATATCTTTCAATCAAATTCCTCAAAATCAGTATATACACTTCATATATTTATCCCCGTTGAAAACTTAACCTATGTTGTCATCAATCACCAAAAAGGGGGAGATTGTAAGTGCATCTAGTGCTCCTTAGTGATTTTGGTGTATTGAAGACTTATAGGTTAAGGGACTAATGCGTTTGTGAGTGTACACAGGTCTATAAGTCTATGAGGAGTTTGATATTTACAGAGAAAGTCGACCCCTAAAAATGAAGTTCTTCAACTGAAGACTTTGATAATCTGAAGACTTTCTGAAGACTTAGAAAGTGAAGAAATTGGTGTGACCTTGAAGACTTGGTATTCATTTCTGGAACATGAAGCGTGAAGACTTTTGTTTTCATAGTTTCATTTTCTCCTTCTTGAGTCATAGGAAACACCATACTGTTAAAGGGGGTCGAGGAAATACTAAGGAAAAATTTCCATGTGATGCTCAACTCAAAATCCTACACCTACCAATCCCTTCGAGTGAAGCCTTTGGAAATCTCATATAGTTCAGTCACTTTCTTCAGTGACAGAGACGAAGTTCTTCTGGTCACTGATGATTCTGTTCTCACTGAGGAGTTAGGAATTCGCCAGTGCGAATTACCTACACAGTGAGGAACATGATAGCCCTGAGGAATTTGAGAGTCAAATTTCTGACCGTTGCTGTGCTGCGCGCCAGCTGTCCCAAAATATCTTATCCACCTAACGGTCATATCATTGAGGGGCATTTATGTCTTATCATGTCGGGCTGCTCCCTAGGCTATAAATAGCTGCCCCCTACAACCACTAGTTGGTTGGCTGCTCCGAGAGAACTTGACACTTGTCATTTGAGAGCAACCCATCCTCCGAGGACTTTGAGCGAAAATCATCAAGTGAGGAAAATCCCAAACCCAAACACCTACAAACCCCAAAGTGATTGAGCATCACTGAAGAAATTGATCCTGCATGGATCCGACACTTGTTACCTTTGAAGACTGTGCTTCTTCCAGACGGTTAGGCGTCAAGGTCTAGAGCATCCAAGAGGAATTGTAGATCACCGAGTGACCAAGTCTGTGAAGGTTTGGAAGTCGCCTGAAGACTTACCATGAGTGATTGGACGGGATCTGTGTGATCTTAGTTCAAGGAGAATACGGTGAGGACTGGGTGTCCTGAGCTGCGTGCTCAGAGACTGGGTGTCCGGGACTGCGTGTCCTCGAGTTTAAATACTCAGCCGCTCCAACTAGACGTACAACTGAGACATCAGTTGGAACTGGTTTACCAAATCATTGTCTTCACCAACCTATTGGTGCTATTTCCTCAACCCTTTCATTTCCTCATTACTGTGTTGAGTGTTTGTTCATATCTGTGTTTGAAGACTTTGACTGAAGACTTTCTCAATTTCCTTAGTTCAATTTCTTCAGTCTGTTTGTCTTCATCTTGTGTTATCCTGTGATTACGCTTCCTGTACTCTGTGCTAGTCTTCATTTCGTCATGATGACCATGCTTGTATTCTGTCATACTTACTTCTGAGTACTTATTCCGCTGCTAATAGTTCTTCGCTAAGGAATTTCCTCACCGACAAATTCCTCAGTGAAGAATTCATAAAAATCGCCTATTCACCCCCCCCCCCTCTAGTTGACATAACGCACTTTCAACAAGAGACTCTCTATATGAAGAACATGGTGCTGCTTTGAAGCACAAGTGTGGTAAAAGGATAGTAACATTGTCCCTTCTCTCTTTTTCTCTCTTTTTTTATTTGGCCTTTCTATTTTTGTCCTTTCTCTTTTTTTGTCAAGTCCGAAGTCTCATCCTGACTTGTCGGGGAATCATAGTGTCCATCATCCTTTCCTCACTGGGGCAATGTTCTAATAATGATGATCATTGCATTTTTATTTACTTACAACTCGATATTACAACTCGGTACTAGAACAAAGATATGACTATATGAATGCCTCCGGCGGTGTACCGAGATGTGCAATGATCTAGCATAGCAATGACATCAAAAAACGGACAAGCCATGAAAATATCATGCTAGATATCTTACGTTCATGAAAAGTAATATGACAATGAATGCTCAAGTCATGTATATGATGATGATGGAAGTTGCATGGCTATATATCTCGGAATGGCTATGGAAATGCCATGATAGGTAGGTATGGTGGTTGTTTTGAGGAAGATATAAGGAGGCTTATGTGTGACAGAGCGTATCATATCACGGGGTTTGGATGCACCAACGAAGTTTGGACCGACTCTCGACGTGAGAAAGAGCAATGCACAATACCGAAGAGGCTAGCAATTATGGAAGGGTGAGAGTGCGTATAATCCATGGACTCAACATTTTTCATAAAGAACTCACATACTTATTGCAAAAATCTATTAGTCATCAAAAAAGTACTACACGCATGCTCCTAGGGGGGGTAGATTGGTAGGAAAAGACCATCGCTCGTCCCCGACCGCCACTCATAAGGAAGAAAATCAATAAATAAATCATGCTCCGACTTCATCACATAGCGGTTCACCATACGTGCATGCTTCGGGAATCACAAACCTCAGCACAAGTATTTCTACAATCCACAACTATCCACTAGCATGACTCTAATATCACCATCTTTATATCGCAAAACTATTGCAAGGAATCAAACATATCATATTCAGCGATCTACAAGTTTATGTAGGATTTTATGACTGACCATGTGAATGACTGTCGGTGTCAATACTGGCGGATCTCGGGTAGTGGGTCCCGAACTGTGCGTATAGGCGGATGGTAATAGGAGACAAGGGACACGATGTTTTTACCCAGGTTCGGGCCCTCTCGATGGAGGTAAAACCCTACTCCTGCTTGATTAATATTGATGATATGGGTAGAACAAGGGTAGATCTACCACGAGATCAGAGAGGCTAAACCCTAGAAGCTAGCCTATGGTATGATTGTTGTTCGTCCTACGGACTAAAACCCTCTGGTTTATATAGGCACCGAAAAGGGTTAGGGTTACACAGAGTCGGTTATAATGGTAGGAGATCTACATATCCGTATCGCCAAGCTTGCCTTCCACGCCAGGGAAAGTCCCATCCGGACACGAGACGAAGTCTTCAATCTTGTATCTTCATAGTCCAGGAGTCCGGCCAAAGGTGATAGTTCGGCTATTCGGATACCCCCCTAATCCAGGACTCCCTCAGTAGCCCCTGAACCAGGCTTCAATGACGACGAGTCCGGCGCGCATATTGTCTTCGACATTGCAAGGCGGGTTCCTCCTCCGAATACTTCATAGAAGATTTTGAACACAAGGATAGTGTCCGGCTCTGCAAAATAAGTTCCACATACCACCATAGAGAGAATAATATTTACACAAATTCAATCTGCTAACGTATTCCGTGGCGTGACATCACACCACGGCCAAGCCTTTATTCGAATCGTTTTTACTGTCCCACCTCAGCGCGTTTAGCGAGGCGGTTTCCTTGGCACATCTTGTCAAAGCAGAGATCGTGTCCCCTTATTCCCGGATTCTCATCAATACGGGCATGGGTAACCCAACCGCGCCATTGATTATGGCGCTTGGGAGATAAGCGAGTTTTACCAGGCTGGTGGGGACGCATAGCTTCGTCCGCCCATATAAGGGGATAAGGATCCACCTTTTTACCTACGCCTTCTTTCCCCTTTGCTCATCCATTTCCGCGCACTCGAGCTCCAGCGCCCGAGTCCGCACATCCCACCTCAACCTTCTCCAGCCATGTCCGGAGCGGGAGGCAAGTGGATGGCCTCCTCCGTCACGGAGGGGCACATCAAAAAGCTGCGGAAGGCCGGATACTTGTCCAACGACATCACGCATCGGCTCCCTGACAAGGGGCAACTCATCCCCACCCCCAGGCCCCATGAGAGGGTGGTGTTCCTCACCCACTTCCTCCGCGGACTAGGTTCTCCACTTCACCCATTTGTCCAGGGGCTCATGTTCTACTACGGCCAGGATTTCCATGATTTGGCCCCGAATTTCATCCTCAACATCTCGGTGTTCATCGTCGTGTGCGAGGCCTTCCTCTGCATCCAGCCCCACTTTGGCTTATGGCTGAAGACCTTCAATGTCAAGCCGAAGGTAGTGGGCGGCCGCCAAGCGGAGTGCAGAGGTGCCATGGTGGGCAAGATGGCCAACGTCCTATGGCTCGAGGGCTCCTTTGTGGAGACCATAAAGGGGTGGCAATCGGGGTGATTCTACATCACTGAGCCGCGCGACCCTAAATGGGCCCCTGAATTCCGATCTGGCTTCCCTACACGGCTCACCTCCTGGAAAGAGACGGGCTTGACGTGGGGCAATTCAGAAGAGCTGACCGGACTTCAAACCTGAGTCCAAACCCTGGTGAACAACAAGCTCAAGCTTGTCAATGTAGTCTAGGTCATGCTCATTCGCCGGATCCTCTCGTGCCAACAATGGGCCTTCAGCTTGTGGGAGTTTGATCCGGCACATCACCAAACCTTGAGCAGGCTCTTCGACACTATATACTAAGATGCCTGGAAGGTGTTTTTCAAGGGCACCGAGGCTCCCGCATCCGCTACCGAAGATCGCGGATTTAGCTCGCAGTGTCAAGCCAACGAGGTAAGCTACTTTACCCTTTACGGGACTCTTGTTTTCCATAGTTTGACTCTATGCGGGATCTAAACTCCCTTGCCTTTGACAGGACTGGCAGAAGACGTCCGGGCAGATTGACTCTCCGGCTCCCTTGCCAGAAGACCCAGCGGACGCCCGATTGACGGGGCTGCTAGTTCTGGCAGCTCACGCGGTGCCGGAGAAGAAGGCCAAGAAGAAGGCCACGGGAACTCGAAGGAGTTCCCGGCGCTAGGTGTTGTCGGACTCATCGTCCGATGACTCCGAGGCGGACTCCTCCCACGAAGATGAGGAGGAGGAAAAAGAGGCCTCTCCCCCAGCGGGGGAAGAGAAGAAAAGAAAGGCCTCCCTAACTGGGGAGGCCGGAGGGTCCAAGAAGGGAAGGACCCTCCCTCCGGACTACTCCACCAACGCCGACGATGGTGAGGAGGAGTGGCCACCAAGGGCTAAGCCCCTGGCGGAATCGTAAGTGTCCGGATACCAGAATAACTCATGGCGTTTCATTTGTCGCACATTATCTCCTAACACCGAATATAACCCTGCAGCCCGCCCAAGGACGGGCTCGACGCTTCAACGAGCGGCTCCCTGGATTCGTCGGACGTGAATAGCACCTCACTTCCGGCTGCCTCCTCTCCTCGCACTGTGGATGACACTGAGGTGGGGTCCCAAAAGGGGCCCAGCCAGGAGGAGGTGGTCCAGGAGGCGCCCTCCAGGCGCGAGGCGGATAAAACCCCAAAGGGCTCGAAGTCCGGCCCTGGGCCGGACTCCGCACCAGAACCTTCGGTGGTTCCGGAGTCCGACAGGCGGCCACTTCGTAAGAAGGGAAAGATTGCGACACCGGTGACCTCCGTCCAACCGGAGGCGCCGGATAATTTGCTGGAGGCGCTTAACGGCGCCTCCATCGACGAGGAGCACCACACTGTTATGAGTGTGGTGATCCAGAAAGTTCAATCCGCCAAAAGCGGGTTGACTGAAGCCTGTGCCAGCCTTCTAACCGGCTTTGAGGTAAGTATTTAAGATATGTAAAAATGTTACCACATAGACAGTAGCCCCTGATGTTCAGTTTGGTGTTTGGAAAGAAAAGCCGAACTGAGGATCTAAAATATGTACACAGGAGTCTAACATAGGTATGTCAATATGGGAATGCAGGCTGCGCTGCGGACCTATGCTGCACTGACTGCGGAGGTCAATGCATTGAAGCAGAGCCTCGAGCGGTCCGAGAACAAGCTTGGCCTTGCCAAAAAGCAGCTCGGGGACAGGGAAGGTATGTAATACCTTATGGAAGTATATAAAAGATGTGATTGCCAAAAAATGACACGAATAACGTGAGTATTGCAGGGGCCACGAACGAGGTGGTGACCCTCAAGGAAGCGGTGTCCAAGGCCGAAAGCAATGCGGCCGTGGAGCGCACCGAGCGAGAAAAGCAGGAGGCGTGGTTGGTGAAGGTGTGGCAAGAGCTCCAGGCTCTCGTGGAAAAACACGAGAGTTTGGAGCGTGACTCAAAGACTCGAGAGTCCGAGCTCGCCTCGGCCCTTGAGAGCACCAAGGCCGCTAAGGCCGAAGCCCAAAATGCCCTCCAGGAAATTGAGGCATTGAAGAAGATAGCGGCGGGTAAGGCATTCTTTATGCAAAGCAAGCACGTGAAAGTGAATTATCTGTTACTTACCCGAATCCGGAGCTCTCCAGGAGCATTCGCAGATCTGCCCTGCAGTGTGTCCGATGCTGCCGTGTTCTACCGAGCTGAGGAGGGGAGTTCGACAGAGAAGGTGTTCTGGTCTCAGTATGCTGAGGCCGGTCACCCGGTGCCCTTGAGCGACCAACTGAAACAGCTGGTCGAGCTCCATAAGGTGGCCGAACAGGCCATGAAGGGCCTCATAGTTCGGCTGTGGCCTAAGGAAGCCATGCCCGGGAGCTACTTCGGGCTGGTGAGGCGGCTGGTGGACGCCTGTCCATGGATTGAAGTCGTCAAGCGCTCCGTCTTCATCGAAGGTGCCCATAGGGCCCTTGCCCGTGCTAAAGTGCACTGGGGCAAGATGGACGCTGAGAAGCTTGTGACAGACAGACCACCATCGGGCAAGGAGTATCGCAAGCTTGAGGGCGTCCTGAAGGGTGTCCGCCTTATAGCGGGTGAATGCTCCAAAGATGTAATTTTTGAGTAAACTCGCATTTGTTATCCTGTACGCTGAAAACTTGTTCATATGCGCTAAGCAACGCTTGTGAATTTAAGATATTACCTTCTGTGCGGCCATTTATTAAATTTGAGAGATGGTGAGTCGTCGGCTTCTGCCCCCATGCCACGAGTGCTGGGGTGTTCGGGATAAACTTGAGCGCTCTTTTTCCCATTCTTGGGTCCTTCGAGGGAGGCGCTCAACGCAACGAACGAGGCAACCAGACTATAATGCTTGAACACTCTCACTTAGTCATAGAATTCTATAATTTTAAATTTCAGCGAAGCTCCTGGTATTCGGAAGACCGAAGTCGGGGCGCTATCCACGCCTGGGCCGGACAAAGCCGACTCCTCGCTCTAAGCGGCATAAGTCTTTAGGGACTCGAAAACCTCTCGAACAGCGACCGGCTCTCGCCCTATCATGACAGTCAGTTTTAGCTTTCTCCACTAAGGTGCTTAACCCAGCTCAACCGGGGCACAATCGCAGTGGTTCTCCCAGCGCTACCTTAGCCGATATAACGGAACGTAAGGTGCCAAAACATGGGAGGCGGGCAAACCCAACTATTGACCCAAGACATGATTCGGAGCCGATGCATATAATGCTATAAGTTCGGGGTGCCGCACTTGTGAAAGTGTTCAGACTTATCATACCATATTTTGGGGTACTTAAGCCCCTGGTGTATTTGGCCGTACCAAAGTGTACGGGTGCAACATGTCACAAGTGAACATATATAGATAAAATAAAAGGAATGCAATAATAGGCAGAAGCTATGTATTGTTTATTTAAAAAGGTTGCAGTAAAAGCAGGACGATACGAATAGTGCGATAAGCAACGGACTGGACTATTTGACATGTCCCCCTCCAGGGGCGAGCTGCGGGATGACATGTGAAACAAGTATACTGCTCGTTATAGAGACCACCTGGACACTCGATGTAGCTTGCTGCTTCCCTAGCTGTTTCATCGTGTGTTTAGCGATTCTAGTGCCGGACAGGGCTTCTTGAGAAAGGAGTCCTGAAAGTAAGAGAGGAAGAAAAAAAGAATGACACAATCAGGAGCCCCTGGTGCGGTTGAGCCGCATTCTGGGCCTGCCGTGGTCGTGCCCCTCCCCCTATGCCCATGGTATTTCCAGAGCGTAATTATGTACGCGGAGTACTAGTTTCACAATTTCACGAGGGCTGGGGTTGGGGCCGCATTGCTACGCGTGCTCGGGACGTGCCAGGCGATCTTGTTGTACGTTACTCCGGGTGCGCTTGACGGTGTCCGGACGTTTAATAGCCGGACTCGTCGATTGCCTTCAGAGGCTGCTTTGTACTTCCGCCATGAGGGCCGCCATATGCTCCTCCTTTCGGAGAGAGCGTTCGGTGTTTCCGTTGACCGTAATGACTCCTCGAGGGCCTGACATCTTGAGCTTGAGGTATGTGTAGTGCGGCACCGCATTGAACTTTGCAAATGCGGTTCGTCCGAGCAGTGCGTGATAGCCGCTGCAGAACGGGACTATGTCGAAGATTAACTCCTCGCTTCGGAAGTTATCCGGGGATCCGAAGACCACTTCAATTGTAACTGAGCCTGTACAGTTGGCCTCTACACCTAGTATGACGCCTTTAAAGGTCGTCTTTGTGGGTTTAATCCTTGAGGGGTCTATGCCCATTTTGCACATTGTATCCTGATAAAGCAGGTTCAGGCTGGTGCCGCCATCCATCAGGACTCTAGTGAGGTGAAATCCGTCAACAATTGGGTCTAGAACCAATGCGGCAAAACCGCCATGGCGGATGCTAGTGGGGTGGTCCCTTCGATCAAAAGTGATCGGGCAGGAGGACCACGGATTGAACTTTGGGGTGACTGGCTCCATCGCATATACGTCCCTTAGTGCACGCTTCTGCTCCCTTTTGGGTATGTGGGTTGCGTATATCATGTTCACCGCCCGCACTTGTAGGGGGAAGCCCTTCTGTCCTCTATTGTTAGGCGGCCGGGGCTCCTCCTCGTCGTCGCTATGCAGCCCCTTGTCATTGTTTTTGGCGTTTAACTTGCCTGCCTTCTTGAACACCCAACAATCCATGTTGGTGTGGTTGGCTGGTTTTTCGGGGGTGCCGTGTATCTGGCACGAGCGGTCAAGTATTCGGTCCAAGTTGGACGGGCCCGGAGTATTTCTTTTTAATGGCTTTTTCGGCTGACCAGGTTTAGAGCCTCTGAATCCGGCATTGACTGTCGTATCTTCAGCATTATCGCCGTTAATGCGGCGCTTGTGCTTGTTGCGACGTGACCTGCCATTGTTGTCCTTGGTATCCGAATTACCAGGGCTCTTGGTCATGTTGTTACTACGAGCTAGCTAGCTGTCCTCTCCCGCGCAAAAGCGGGCCATGAGTGTTGTGAGGGCTGCCATGGATTTCGGCTTTTCCTGTCCTAGGTGCCGGGCAAGCCACTCGTCGCGGATGTTATGTTTGAAGGCTGCAAGGGCCTCTGCATCCGAATAGTCGATGATATGATTTTTCTTGGTTAGGAACCATGTCCAGAATTGTCTGGCCGATTCCTCTGGCTGCTGAATTATGTGGCTTAGGTCATCGGCATCTGGTGGTCGCACATAGGTGCCCTGGAAGTTGTCGAGGAATGCGGCTTCCAGGTCTTCCCAACAACCAATTGACTCCGCTGGCAAGCTGTTAAGCCAATGCCGAGCTGGTCCTTTAAGTTTGAGTGGGAGGTATTTGATGGCATGTAGATCATCACCGCGGGCCATGTGGATATGAAGGAGGTAGTCCTTGATCCATACCGCAGGATCTGTTGTGCCATCGTATGATTCGATGTTTACGGGTTTGAAACCCTCGGGGATTTGATGATCCATTACTTCATCTGTGAAGCATAGTGGGTGTGCGGCGCCCCTGTACTGGGCTATATCACGACGTAGGTCAAATGAGCTTTGTCTGCTGTGTTCGGCTCGGCCGAATTTGCTGTATCCGGCATGACTGTTATCGTCACATGTAGTGAGGCGCCCACGCGATCCATAGATCGATCTTGTTTGCCTTGCCTTGTCCTCCAATATATCTCGCGGGTCTGCCGCATTTCCCCGTGCCTTGGTACTTTTTGAGCGACGCTGGGGTGCGGCTTGAGTGGAGGGCCGAGAGGCCTCTCTGTCGCGGCCACGAGGTGGCCGGTCGTCCGCATCATGCGCTGGTGATGTAGGTTCGGGTGCTTTCTCCTCTAATCAGGGTAGCAGCCTGCGTTTTGGGTAGCTCTTGGAGGGGCGTTCGAGTTCATACTCTTCGGTCGCAAGGACTTCAGTCCATCTGTCAGCTAGCAAGTCTTGGTTAGCTCTAAGCTGTTGCTGCTTTTTCTTGAGGCAGCTTGCCGTGGCCATAAGCCTGCATTTGAAACACTCCTGTTCAACGGGATCCTCACGCACGACAAATTCATCGTCGTCGAGGCTTTCCTCGTCTTCGGAGGGAGGCATGTAATTATCGTCCTCTACCTCTCTATCTGCCGCTCTCTCATGAGGGCTGGCTTCTCCATCCTCCTGCGCTGAATCCTGTTGTAGGGGGTTGTCTTCGGCACTTTCCGGGGTGTTATTGTCTCCCGTGCCGGAATCACCATTTTTGCTGTGGCGGGATTTAGAGCGGCGCCGCTGACGCCGGCGCTTAGGCTGTTTCTTGGAGGGGTCATCCTCCGTTGTTCCATCGCCATTTCCATCTTTTGGGATGTCCACCATGTATATGTCGTATGATGAGGTGGCCTTCTAGTTGCCTGTAGGCGTTGGTTCTTGGTCGTCTCCTGCATCGTCGTCCATACCATCGATGTCTTCAAAGTCGAAGTCGAGCATGTCGGTTAAATCATTGACAATGGCTACGAAGTGGGTGGTGGGTGGGCTTTGAATTTCTTCGTCGTCCGCATCCCAACCTTCCTGACCATAATCCGGCCAGGGCTCTCCTGATAAAGAGAGAGACTTTAGCGAATTCAGGATGTCGCCAAAGGGCGAGTGCT
The DNA here is from genome assembly GCF_018294505.1 of Triticum aestivum. Classification (NCBI taxonomy): domain Eukaryota; kingdom Viridiplantae; phylum Streptophyta; class Magnoliopsida; order Poales; family Poaceae; genus Triticum; species Triticum aestivum. The sequence continues at coordinate 618,684,544 of NC_057807.1, read as the reverse complement.
GAAAGATGTCCGTGGTAGTGAACTCAATGATCGGCGCCCAATCGGATTTCATTGGCAGGGGCGCGGAAGGTTTGGAGTATGGAGAGGAGTCTGGCACCTTGGAGTCACGAGCTTCGCAAGGGACAGGGTTGGTGTTCGGCTCAATCGTCATAGAGATAGCAGCCCTGAGGCGGTGTCCAGCTACCCGTCCTTGATCGGCGCAGTCGGCTCCGAGCTAAGGGTCAGACCGGACACTTAAGCGGCCTCCAGGCACTATCCGGCGGCAGAGCTAGATCATGCCCATCGTGACAGTGCGGCGTGCTTGGCTGCGGCTCGAAGCCGTCGAAGATCAAGTCTCCGCGGACGTCAGCCGTATAGTTCAAACTTCCAAATCTGACCTGATTGCCAGGGGCGTAGCTTTCAATCTGCTCCAGATGGCCAAGCGAATTGGCCCGCAGTGCAAAGCCGCGGAATATGAAGATCTGTCCAGGGAGAAAAGTCTCACCCTGGACCGCATCATTATTGATGATCGGAGGAGCCATCGGGCCTAAAGATGATGACACAGAGGAACTCTCAATGAAAGCACCAACGTCGGTGTCAAAACCGGCGGATCTTGGGTAGGGGGTCCCAAACTGTGCGTCTAGGCGGATGGTAACAGGAGACAAGGGACACGATGTTTTTACCCAGGTTTGGGCCCTCTCGATGGAGGTAAAACCCTACTCCTGCTTGATTAATATTGATGATATGGCTAGTACAAGAGTAGATCTACCATGAGATCAGAGAGGCTAAACCCTAGAAGCTAGCCTATGGTATGATTGTTGTTCGTCCTAAAGACTAAAACCCTCCGGATTATATAGGCACCGAAGAGGGTTAGGGTTACACAGAGTCGGTTATAATGGTAGGAGATCTACATATTCGTATCGCCAAGCTTGCCTTCCACGCAAAGGAAAGTCCCATCCGGATACGAGACGAAGTCTTCAATCTTATATCTTCATAGTCCAGGAATCCGGCAAAAGGTGATAGTTCGGCTATCCGGACACCCCCTAATCCAGGACTCCCTCAATGACCAATTCCTGTCATCTCTCTAAATTGATATAAGTGAAGCAAGAGAGTTTAATTCTTTCTACAAAAGATATGCCCACGCTCCAATGAATATAAGTGAAGAAAAAGAGCATTCTACAAATGGCGGTTTTCTATATAAAGAGAAATAGGCAATCCAAACTTCAAATGATATAAGTGAAGCACATGAAGCATTCTATAAAGCCATACTAAACAGATTTAAGTGAAATGCAATGAGCATTCTATAAATCAACCAAGGACTATCTCATACCAGCATGGTGCATAAAAGAAAAGTGAAAACTAAATGCAAAAGATGCTCCAAGACTTGCACATATCGCATGAGCAAAACGAATTCGAAAACATACCAATACTTGTTAAAGAAAGAGGGGATGCCTTCCGGGGCATCCCCAAGCTTAGATGCTTGAGTCTCCTTGAATATTTACTTGGGGTGCCTTGGGCATCCCAAGCTTGAGCTCTTGCCTCTCTTCCTTTTCCTCATATCGAGACCTCATCATATCGAGACCTCCTCGATCAAACACTTCATCCACACAAAACTTCAACCGAAAACTCGGTAAGATCCGTTAGTATAACAAAGCAAATCACTACTCTAGGTACTGTTGCAAACCAATTCATATTTCGTTTTTGCATTTTGTCTACTGTAATATAACTTTTCCATGGCTTAATCCATTGATATAAATTGATAGTTTCATCAAAACAAGCAAACTATGCATCAAAAAACAGAATCTGTCAAAAACAGAATAGTCTGTAGCAATCTGAACATTCACCATACTTCTGTTACCCCAACAATTCTACCAAAATTAGGAAAAATAAAAAAACTGTGCAGAAAGACAGTGCAAAATGAATCAGAACCATTTCATGTTCCAATAAAAAAATTAAAATCACGCACTACAGCCAAAGTTTCTATCCTGCACCGAACAAACCAACAAGCATTGTCAACATCCTAAAGGCAAACCTTGGCTTTATAATACAATGGAATTTTACAAGGGGATAATTAGTTTTCATGAAAATTTTCTGTAATTAAGATTCACAAAGTTTCCATGAGCATGAACAAAGTTCAAGGAGCTCTCCCACTTCAACAATGCTTGTCTTTCTCACTTTCACTTTCCTTTTTGAAAAGTTTTGGGTTCCCCTCTTTATTTTTTTGTTTTTAAACAATATTCAATAGAAATAAATGACTCTCTAAAACTTCGGGGTTGTCTCCCTGGCAGCGCTTTCTTTAAAGCCATTAAGCTAGGCATATAGTGCTCAAGTAGTGAATCCACCCGGATCCCAAGGTATATCAAAGCCAATTTTAATTAACAATGATTTGTAATTTAGTAGTGAGCACAAAGTAACATATATCAAGCAACAACGAAGTCTAACTCTCTTCCTATGCATCGGCATGTCATAAAAGAACAATTCATGCACACCAAGTAAAGGCCAATGCATAGTATAAGAAGTTTCTTGCAATTCTATCGTATTGAAACATAGAGAGGTGGAGATATAGTTCCTATCTCATAATAATTGCAAGTAGGAGCAGCAAGCACATGCATATTATATGTATCAAAATCATCATGTGTAGTAGTAAAAGGCAACCCATCAACATAATCCTTAATAAGCACAAACTTCACCGATATAGTGTAGTCGGGAGAATTCAAAAAGATAATAGGACTATCATGCGTGGGTGCAATAGCAACAATTTCATGTTTAACATAAGGAACTATAGCAAGTTCATCTCCATAAGCATAATTCATATTGGCATATTGGCCACAAGCATAGCAAACACCATCAAAAAGGGATATTTCAAGAGAATCAACGGGATCATAACAATCATCATAGCAATCATCCTTCGGTAAGCACGAAGGGAAATTAAACAATGTATGAGTTGAAGAGTTACTCTCATTAGAAGGTGGCCATGGGTAGCTAATTCGCTCTTCCTCCGTTTGTTCTTCGCTCTCCTCATCATCTTTCTCATCCAATGAGCTCACAGTTTCATCAATTTCTTCTTCCATAGACTCCTGCAAAATATTAGTCTCTTCTTGGACAGCGGAGGAGTCCTCAATATATGGTTTAACATAGGCATTAGAAGCATAATTATCATAACAATATTTAAATATGGCAAAAATTTCATGTTTGTAAACAGCATCATCAAGATTTTCACACGTTTTAAACAAAGATTCAATTTCATAAGCACCCATAAAAGCAACAAATTCTTCTATTTGTTCCACATAATAGTAATTATATATACCATTAGCATAAGAAGCCAAGGTTTCATTATCATTAAATTTGCATGAAAAGGAAAGGTGTGGAGCCTTCATCCTAGAGCAACAAGTATAATCATATCTCAAGCATAGTTGACGAGCATACCAATGCAACATATGAATTGGATCCCATAATAGCTTACCTTTTTTAGTCAAGCGATAATCCCTAAAGTTTTCACGTTGATCCAACGTGTCTCCCATAACATAATTGAATGGGGTTTTCTCAGGATTATCAAAGTAGTACATAATATCTTTCACATAACTAGCATCGAGGGTTTTAGGAGGTTCCCCATCTCCATGAGTAGCAAGTACACCTAATTTTTTTGGTATTTTGTGTTCCATATCCATAACTAAAGATAGAGAACAACTTAGAACAGCAAATAAAAATTACTTAGTGATAAAGCAAACAAGCACACACAAGAATATTCACCCCATGCTATGACTCCCCGGCAATGGCGCCAGAAAAAGGTCTTTATAACCCACAAGTATAGGGGATCAATTGTAGCCTCTTTCAATAAGTAAGAGTGTCCAACCCAATGAGGAGCTAAAGGTAGAAAAAAATATTCCCTCAAGTTCTATTGACCACCGATACAACTCTACGCACGCTTAACGTTCGCTTTACCTACAACAAGTATGAAACTAGAATGACTTTGTAGGTGTGATAGGATAGGTTTGCAAGATAATAAAAAGCACACAAATATAAACTAGGGGCTGTTTAGATAAAGAAACAATAAAGTAAATATAGAGAGTGTGGAAAAGTGGTGGTAGGAGTTGTGAAATTGTCCCTAAGCAATTGACTACCTTACTAGACCGATAGCAAGTTTTATGTGGGAGAGGCATAAGCTAACATACTTTCTCTTCTTGGATCATATGCACTTATGATTGGAACTCTAGCAAGTACCTGCAACTACTAAACATAATTAAGGTAAAACCCAACCATAGCATTAAAGTATCAAGTCCCCTTTATCCCATACTCCACAACCCCCTTACTCGGGTTTATGCTTCTGTCACTCAAGCAACCCACTATAAGTGAATCATGAACATATTGCAACACCCTACAGCGGGAATCCCTTACGCTTGCGCGACACGGAGGGCACAATAGGACAGCAACATAACCACAAGCAAATTAAACCAATCATAGCAATTCACCATCACCGGTAGGACAACGAAAATCAACTCAGACATCATAGGATGGCAACACATCATTGGATAATAATATGAAGCATAAAGCACCATGTTCAAGTAGAGGGTACAGCGGGTTGCGGGAGAGTGGACCGCTGAATATAGAAGAGAGGAAGGTGATGGAGATGTTCATGAAGATGGCGGAGGTGTAGGTGTAGATTGCAGTGATGATGATGGCCCCCGGCAGCATTCCGGCACAACCGGAAGCAAGGAGGAGAGAGCCCGCCTTCTTCTTCTTCTTCCTTGACCTTCTTGTCAGTACCCCGACTCGATGTCACATCGATCTAGCTGGTAACACCTCATATCACTTTGCGGCCTCACACACGGTATCCCCACGGGTGTCGTCTTACCTTTTTCCCGGGACCATTTGCGCCTTTTGGCTCACGTATATGATAGTGTCGCTAGCATCCATATGATAAAGAGCCCGGGCTGACATGACTAGTCGTAAACCCAAAGTGGCACTGACTTACAGGGACAGGCATCCATGACCCAGCTTCGAACGTGTCGGTCATCAGCAAGTGGGTCCGGGCTGTAGCACTGGGCTAGCAGGACTCCGGTAAACCGGGCTGTAGCGGGCTAACAGGACTCCGGTACTCAAAGCGTGACATTTCCCCGAAGGGACAGACACAGGAACGAAGAAGGACACATGCCGGCCAGCCTAAGTGTTCCAGAGCAGTAGCAAGCTACCATGGCTCAGCGGTAACACTAGGAGACATTTCCCGGTAAGAGAGGCTACTAAAGATAAACAACTAGATAGTCAGATCCCACACATACCAAGCATTTCAATCATACACACATTATGCTCGATATGTGCAAATACAACGAAGCATCACAACATGACTCTACGACACAAGTACTTTATTTAAGGCTCAGGGAGCCATACATAATATACACACAAAGTTACGGGTCTCACGACCCAACATACAAGTTATACAATCATACAAGCCAACAGCGGAAGTAACTTGTCTGAGTACAGACAACTAGTAAAATAAAAGAGGCTTGGAAAGCCTGGCTATACTATGTGGTCCTCCACAAGCTCAGGGTCACCACGTGGGTCTTTAGCCTACTCGTTGATGTCAACGTCTACATAGAACCCATCAGAAGGGGTTGCAGCGTCTTCTGTAAAAATGTAGATTATAGCAACATGAGTACAAAGGTACTCAGCAAGACTTACATCAGATCCTACATACATGCATAGTATCAAGAAGGGTTGGTGGAGTTATTGCAGCAAGCCAGCTTTGACTCTTGGCTAGACTATCCTACGATACTCCATTTGAAATAGTTTTGCGCACACGAGTCCACCATTCACCACTTCAATACACTACCGAGGATCCACCTCCGTCTTCCTACGGAAGAGCCATCCTCGGCACTCACACTTATCTTGAGGCTTTTAATAGTTTCCATTTACTTGTCTATGAACTGTATAGGCAACCAAGTAGTCCTTTACCGCGGACGCGGCTATTCGAATAGATCATGTTAACCCTGCAGGGGTGTACTTCTTCATACACGCTCTCACCACTTATCGTCGTTTACACGACATGTACTCGGCAACCTTCAAGCGGAAGCCCAACGTGGGTGTCGGCCACGACCTACCTAATCACCTAAGCTTCCAGTCCAGGTTTATCGCCTATTCGGGTTCCATCCGCAGGGAGTCCGGCCGAGGTTTCCCATACGGCCCCGAACGATGTGAACAGGGTTCCCGAGATACCTAACGGGTATTCGGTACACCCGGCCACGTACCTACCGCATCACGGCCCACCCCTACGGTCAGCGCTGTCCACGGCCTCCAGTAGGCTACAAACACCAGAAACTACTTGCAACTCCTGGACGGAGAGCTAGGGTGAATAAGAAGTCGAGAGGGTCCATTGGTTTCGGGCCCAATGCATGGTAGTAGCTGATTCTTAAATCACACATACAGATCTCAGTGCTTAAGGTCGGCTTCAATGAAACAACCCACCATGTACTCCTACATGGCCTCTCATCGATACCTTTACCAAATCGTGTTCACCACACCACTCTCATTACCGACATAATCATTTCACTCTAGCCCATCACCCAGATGAACCAGACCTGACACGACTCTAAGCATAGCAGGCATAGCAAGGTAGGAACAACACATACATATGGCTCAATCAACTCCTACACATGCTAGTGGGTTTCATCTAGTTACTGTGGCAATGACAGGTCATGCAGAGGAAATGGGTTCAACTACCGTAGCACACAGCAGTTTGAATCGCGTTGTCTTAATGCAGTAAAAGAGAGCAGGAGCGAGAACATGGGATTGTATCGATATGATCAAATGGTTGGTTGCTTGCCTGATGGTTCGTTGCACGGATACGATTCCTCGTTAGGGTAATCACGGTACTCCTCGGGGACAGATCCTGTCGCAAAGGATAACGATACACAGGCATCACCAAACAATGTGCAACAATATGATGCATGCACGAAACATGGCAATATGAGTGTGTTGGGCTAATGCAACTAAAACCAGAAGTGTTTGAGCAAATTTGAATCAAAGATTCAAATTCCAAATTCAAATATGGCCTTTTAAAGTGCCTTTTCTTGTTCTGATTGAAACATCAAGTTAACTTGTTTGATCATGCATGAAAATAGTACAGATGGATAGATTGGATTTTTCTGATCATTTTTCATATATTATTTGTCCAATTTGGAGTTACAGAATAAAAGTTATGAATTTTTGAAGTTTAAATAATATTCTGGAATTTCCTGATTTAATTAAATCCAGAAATATCATTTACTGCGTCAGCCTGACATCACAGTGACATCAGCAGGTCAACAGGGCTGGCTCGGGTCAAACCTGACGTGTGGGGTCCACACGTCAGTGACCAGGGGCTAATCCCGCGTTGACCCCGGGCTGGTTAGCTTTGACTAACCCCTGGGGCCCACTTGTCAGCGTCAGTAGGTGGTGGATTAGTGGCTAATTAACTAGGCCACGTCAGCTCGCCGGAGTTCTGGCCGGCGGCGACCAACAGTGCGGCGGCGATAGTGGTTTTGGTCGTTTTCGGCCACCAAATGGAACGTGGCGACCACCGGAGTGAAGCTGAGGACGACCCGCGGCTCTTGGCGGAGTCCGTTGGGGTCGGGGTGGCCGGAGTTGACGGCGGTGAGCTCGGCTGCGGCCGCCGGGGTTCGGTCGTGCGCGGGATTGGTGCTGGAGCTCGAAGTCGAGCAAAGTGAGGCGCTAGGGATGCTCTACGGGTTCTTGCGAACGTGTTGGACTCGCCGGGGTGACCAAATGGTCACCGGAGCTGCGTCGACGGCGAGCTCGGCGACGGCGGAGGTTCGGCCGAGGTGGGGATGCAGCTACGGTGAGGGAACGAGGGGAAGGAGAGGGGGAAACGGCTCGGGGGCTCACCGCGGTTGCAGTGGGCGTCGAAGCGGGCTCGGGGACGCGCTGGAGACGGCGAATTCGTCGGCGACGGTGGTCGGAGCCCGAAGAGGGGAACGGCGACGTGGCGGCGATGCAGGGCTTCCGGGGACTCGTGGAGCGGTGGGGAGGAAGAGGGAGTTGTGGCGGAGCTTCTGAGCTACTCGGGGGAGCGAGGGGTGGCCGGAGGCAGTGGCTAAGGCGAACGGCGGCGACGGTGTGCTTCGGCCGAGAGCGAGAGAGAGCGAGGGAGAAACGGGGGAGAGTGAGCGAGAGCAGGGGGGATCGGGACGGGCTGCGGGCGTCGTCCACGCGGCCAGGAGGGCGTCGGCAAGCAGGAGGTGGCCGCGCGGCCGCGCGCGCGCGAGCACGCAGCAGCTTCGGGGCGTGGGGAGGAAGACGACGGGGAGCTACAGTGCTGGGCTGGCTAGCTGGGCCGGGCTGAACAGGGAGGAGCCCAGGTAAGCTTCTCCCTTTTAGTTTTTTTTCTGTTTTCTGTTTTATTTAATATAACTGCAACTTTGTTGAATTAAATAAAATACCTAGGCAACTCCAAAATTCACCAAACTACTCCTGGCTCATAGTTGGATTATTTCCAACATGAAACATTTTAGTTTGGAGATATTTGAGCATTTAAATATTTTATATTATTTTAAATGCCCAAATTCAAATAGTTATGATTTAACTCAAGAACCCTAGGATGGCCTAGAAAAGTGTGCACCATTTTTGGCAGAGGTTCTGAACCAAGGCAAAAATGATGGGCATTTTAGAAGGGCATTTCAGGTTCATTGAAAATTATTTTAGTAACCCTAGTTGGTTTCAGAGGGGACTGGGGGTTCTGTCATCCCCATTTCAAGTTTCTGATGAAAGAGTAAACATGATGCAACACTCTAATGCATGACTAGCTAGGGTGTGACAACTCACCCCCACTCAAAAGAATCTCGTCCCGAGATTTGGGTTCCTCCGAGAAGAAGGCGGGATACTCGAGTCGAAGACGATCCTCCCTTTCCCAAGTTGCTTCATCTTCAGAATGGTGCGACCATTGAACCTTGAGAAACTTGATATTATGACGTCGCGTGGTACGCTCGGCTTGATCGAGGATACGAATGGGGTACTCTCGATATGTAAGATTATCTTGGAGATCAAGCGTTTCGTGGTCCACTTCACGGATAGGATCCGAGAAGCAACGCCTGAGTTGAGAAACGTGGAAGACATCGTGAACTCTGGAGAGGTGCGGAGGTAGTTCCAACTGGTAGGCAACTTCTCCTCGTTTGGCAAGAATGCGAAAAGGTCCAATGTAACGAGGAGCCAATTTGCCTTTGATACCGAAACGATGGGTTCCCTTCAGAGGGGTGACCCGAAGATAAGCCTTCTCGTCAACCTCGAAAGTCATAGCCTTATGTTTTCGGTCATATTGACTCTTTTGACGAGATTGGGCTGTTTTCAACTTTTCACGAACGATACGAACTTGTTCTTCTGCTTCCTGAATCATATCCGGGCCAAAGAATTGTCTTTCCCCGGTCTCTGACCAGTTAAGGGGTGTTCGACATCGTCGTCCATAGAGAACTTCAAAAGGGGCTTTACCCAAGCTAGATTGATAGCTGTTGTTGTAAGCGAATTCGGCAAATGGAAGGCACTTCTCCCAGTCCATTCCGAAAGAGATAACAGAGGCTCGAAGCATGTCTTCTAGAATTTGGTTGACGCGTTCCACTTGACCACTTGACTGAGGGTGGAAAGCGGTGCTAAAGAAGAGACGAGTTCCCATAGCGTTTTGGAAACTTTCCCAAAATCGAGAGGTGAAAAGACTTCCTCGATCCGAATTGATTTCCAAAGGAACACCATGGAGGGACACTATTCGGGAGATGTATAAGTCTGCCAGCTGACTAGCGGTTATACTCTCACGAACAGGTAAGAAATGAGCTACTTTGGAAAGACGATCGACCACGACGAAAATAGCATTATTCCCTCTTTTGGTCCGGGGAAAACCGGTAATGAAATCCATACCAATCTTATCCCATTTCCATTCAGGAATAGCTAAGGGTTGAAGGGTGCCAGCAGGCCGTTGATGCTCTGCTTTTACACGACGACAGACGTCGCAATTGGCAATATACTGAGCAATTTCTCTCTTCATCCTAGTCCACCAGAACCTCTGGCGTAGGTCCTGATACATCTTAGTACTACCGGGATGAATGGTGAGAGGAGATTCATGAGCTTCCTTAAGGATCAATCGCCTCAGGTTGCGCACCTTGGGAACCACTAGTCGATCCCCGAAGTATACGACTCCTTGATCATTAACGGAGAAACAATTCGCAATTCCTTTCTGAATGTTTCTCTTGATGCGGGAGATTCCCGGATCTACCTTCTGTGCTTTGATAATTTGATCCGTAAGGGTAGGTTTTGCCACCAAGGTGGAGAGAAAACCTTGAGGTACAATGTGAAGGTTAAGCTTCCGAAATTCCTCATGGAGAAGCGGTTGACTTTGTTGTAACATCAGGTTGTTACAATAAGATTTACGACTTAGCGCATCAGCCATGACGTTGGCTTTCCCTGGGGTGTAGGTTATTCCTAAGTCGAAGTCTGTGATCAATTCAACCCAACGTCTTTGCCTAAGATTCAGATCCGGTTGGGTGAAGATGTACTTCAGACTTTGGTGATCAGTGAATATTTCGCAACGATTACCGAGAAGGTAATGTCGCCAGGTCTTAAGTGCATAGACTACGGCTGCAAGTTCTAGATCATGAGTAGGGTAATTCTCCTCATGTGGGTGCAATTGCCGTGAAGCGTAAGCAATTACGTGTCGATCTTGCATGAGAATGCAACCTAGTCCTTGTCGCGAGGCGTCGCAGTAGATAACAAAGTCTTTGGAGAAGTCTGGTGGTACCAGCACAGGAGCAGAAGTCAGGCGTCTTTTCAGTTCCTGAAAACTGTGCTCACATTGTGGAGTCCATTCGAACTTCTTATCTTTCTTGAGGAGTTCGGTTAGAGGTTTAGCAACTTTGGAGAAGTTCTCGACAAAGCGACGGCAATAGCTCGCTAAGCCTAGAAAACTCCGAACTTGCTTGACCGATTCGGGTGGAGTCCAATCAAGGACGGCTTGAACTCGCTCAGGGTTAACCGCAATACCTTTACCAGATATTACATGACCCAGATAGGTCACTTCTGGCAACCAGAATTCACATTTAGAAAATTTGGCATAAAGGCGATGCTCTCGAAGTTTTCTGCAACACTAGCCTTAGATGTTCGGCATGTTCTTCCTCGTTCTTGGAGTAGATGAGTATATCATCGAGATAAACTACGACGAATTTATCCAAATACTCCATGAAGATTGAGTTCATTAACCGAGAAAAGGTGGCTGGAGCGTTGGTTAAACCGAAGGACATGACGGTGTACTCGTATTGGCCGTAACGAGTAACAAAGGCCGTTTTAGGAATGTCCCCGTTTCTGATTTTGATTTGATGGTAGCCCAACCTCAAATCCATCTTGGAGAAGACTGAGGATCCAGTGAGCTGATCATACAGATCGTTGATCCTGGGAAGCGGGTATTTGTTCTTGATTGTGACCAAATTGACAGGTCGGTAATCTACAACCATCCGGTCCGTACCATCCTTCTTCTTGACGAATAGGACGGGGCAAGCCCACGGAGATGAACTAGGGCGGATGAAACCCTTTTTCAAGGATTCATCGAGTTGCTTCTTAAGCTCGGCTAGTTCTAGGGGTGCCATCTTATAAGGTCTTCTAGCAATCGGAACGGTTCCTGGAATGAGGTCTATTACGAACTCAACATCCCTGTCAGGTGGAACACCTGGCAATTCCTCTGGAAAGACATCCGGAAAATCACGGACTACCGGAACGTCCTCAAGGTCTGGCAAAGGGCTGGCGTTAAGAGAATATAACTGCCGCTTGGCTATTCGGGTCAAGACGTTGACTATCTTTCCCGAAGGATGGGTGAGTTGAACAGTCCTAGAGAAGCAATCAATTTTGGCATGATGAGCTGACATCCAGTCCATACCCAAAATGATATTAATGTCTGAAGATTTAAGGGCTATCAGAGATGCAAGGAAAACAAGTCTGTCGACTTGGATTTCATTTCCATAACTTACCCTAGAGGTCTGCCATCTAGACCCAGGGGTAGAGATTTCCATAGTGGACGGCAGATCACAGAATGCAACGTTATGCAAACGAGCATAATTTTCAGATATAAAGGAATGAGAGGCTCCTGTATCGAAAAGAACAGATGCCGGGTGGCAATTAACAAGAAGCGTACCGAGAACGACGTTGGGATCTTCTTGAGCTTCTTCGGCAGAGACACAGTTGACATGGCCACGTGAAGCGGTGACCGGTTTAGCGTGGAACACTTTTCCTGTCGGCTTGCCACGGCCAACAGCTTTAGCAGATTGATTGGGGTTGGTCTGGGGGCACTCACGCATATAGTGACCAGATTCCCCACACTTGAAACAGGTCACGGAACTGGTACGTGGAGGAGCATTATTGATTGGACCCCCATAGGGCTTGGCCGGTGCAGACTGTTGAGCGGGGCGAGGCGCCTGGAAAGATGGCCTCGGTGTGAACCTGGGTGGCAAGGCGGTGTTGGGTACCCACACGCGGCGCTTCTGAGGACCAGCACCGGATGAGGAACCCATGTCACGTCCATGCTTGCGTGTTGCGTCATAGTCAGTCTGACCAGTTTCAGCACTGATGGCTTTGTTGACAAGTTTCGAAAAAGATGTGCACTCATGCAGGCGGAGGTCGCGGCGAAGCTCAGGACTAAGGCCCTTACGGAACCTTGCTTGCTTCTTGGCGTCAGTAGACACTTCCTCAGTTGCATATCGGGCGAGCTTACCAAACTCTCTGCTATAGGCATCCACAGAAAGTCGGCCTTGGGTGAAATTGCAAAATTCTTCACGCTTACGGTCCATGAGACCCTCCGGAATGTGATGTTCACGGAAAGCCTCGCTGAATTCAGCCCAAGTTGTGACATGGCCCGCTGGGCGCATAGCTCCATAATTCTCCCACCATAGACTGGCGGGGCCTTCAAGATGATATGCGGCAAAGGTGACCTTGTCAGCCTCCGCTACCAGCGCGGAACGCAGCTTGTGAGAAATACTGCGAAGCCAGTCATCAGCGTCGAGAGGCTCGACGGAGTGGTGGAACGTGGGTGGATGCAATTTGATAAAATCGCTGAGTGACACCACGTTAGCCCTCTGATGGTGTGCTGTATTCTGTTCAATACGCTCCAACAAACGGTTTGTCTCCCGCTTGTTTCTCTCAGCTTCCATCATCACCTCGGCTAGTGAAGGAGGATGAGGCAGATTTTCATTCCTGGCTTCACTGCCTTCGGCCTGCTCTTGAGAAGCAGGGTTGGCGCGCGTGTTGACCATCCTAGGTAAACAAGCCAATGATTTAGTCAGAATGATAAAATTCCGACATAGGATACATAATGCAAGGAATAACTCGGAATGCAAGATGATCATCCGTATGACATGGTAGATACAGAAACTGCTTCTTTTATTCCATCGTCATACACACCATACAAGGTTTAGTACAAGACCAAACAAAGTACTATTACGGTGAAAAGGGATTACATCTCATCGGAGGCATTCCAAACTCCTATACATTATTTTTCTACAACTCCGGAAAGAGTACAAACTAGGTCATATCCCACGAGTCACGCGGGACGACAGACGACACAGCTAGTGCGAACTAGTGATACTACTACTAACTCAGACCGATCCGTAGTAGTCCTCGTAGAAGTCACCTCCATAGCCCGGAAGTTCAACATGATCATCCGGAAACAGACGGTCTCGCGGAGCTTGTGGACCATAGGGGCTAGGATGAGGTCTTGGACCAGCAAACGGTGGCCTGCGGGGACCGCGAGGTGGGGTGATGCCTCCTACATCACGCCAAACCATCACGTCTGGCAGAGCAGATCTCACAGGATAGAGATCGCGCATATCTGAAAATCCAGCTTGCACCGCCGGTGCGAACCGAGTCAAAGTGGCCCAGTGGTCAGCACGGGTATTGAAGAGCTCTAACCTTAAGGCCCGATTTTCACGGTCCTTATCCTCGAGCATCTCAGCAGTGGTGCGAGTTCGTGAATCCTCCTGAGTGGAATCAGCATATATAGCCTGGAAATATCCTTGTGCTCCCGGAAGTGATCCTGGCATATACCGGAAGTCAGAGTCCCGAAATAACCCAGATCTGACTCGCATAATGGTCATCATGGAGTAGGCGGCATCCTGCACAGCCATCTCGATAGTAACCCCGAGTCCATAGGAGCAGTGAAGAGGCTCAGTGGATCCAGGATAAGATGGAAATATCCTGACAGTGCAGAGATACTGGCTTTGATTAAAGTCTCGGAATTGCTCTTCGACCGTGTACTCAGGATACCAGCGGTATCCAGCCTCAGTCATTACCCTGACCAACTTAGCAGTATGGCCGGGTACATCTAGGCATCGAGTCAGGCGAACCACTTGATTGAGGTCGCGAGTGGCCATCTGAAAGCACAGTTATAATGCAAAGGCATTAGAATTTCTAGCAAAATTTCGGCAGCATAACAGCTGTAAATGCTCAAAAAGGATATTGAGACATTTGACAAAGGATTTCGTACACACCCAACATCATCATATCAAGTTCTGAATCCATTCTAACAACATAATGTGGTAGTAGAACTGAACTAGGCTTGTATCCATCAAACTTATAAGGTACTACTGATTAGTAACACGTGATCCTGATAGAGAGAACAGATCCTAATTCCTTAACCCCCGGTGGAAGAATGGACTGACTCAGATCAGAATGTCATAAGATATAAGGAGTAAAAAGAGCCTTACGTTCCAACCCACAAACAATTCCCCTACATATAACTAAAGAATTTCTAGACTCAACATCGACCAGTTTGGCTTGGAGAACCTACAGGCAGTCCGGCTCTGATGCCAACGCTGTCAGGACCCCGACTCGATGTCACATCGATCTAGCTGGTAACACCTCATATCACTTTGCGGCCTCACGCACGGTATCCCCACGGGTGTCGTCTTACCTTTTCCCGGGACCGTTTGCGCCTTTTGGCTCACGTATATGATAGTGTCGCTAGCATCCATATGATAAAGAGCCCGGGCTGACATGACTAGTCGTAAACCCAAAGTGGCACAGACTTACAGGGACAGGCATCCATGACCCAGCTTCGAACGTGTCGGTCATCAGCAAGTGGGTCCGGGCTGTAGCACTGGGCTAGCAGGACTCCGGTAAACCGGGCTGTAGCGGGCTAACAGGACTCCGGTACTCAAAGCGTGACATTTCCCCGAAGGGACAGACACAGGAACGAAGAAGGACACATGCCGGCCAGCCTAAGTGTTCCAGAGCAGTAGCAAGCTACCATGGCTCAGCGGTAACACTAGGAGACATTTCCCGGTAAGAGAGGCTACTAAAGATAAACAACTAGATAGTCAGATCCCACACATACCAAGCATTTCAATCATACACACAATATGCTCGATATGTGCAAATACAACGAAGCATCACAACATGACTCTACGACACAAGTACTTTATTTAAGGCTCAGGGAGCCATACATAATATACACACAAAGGTACGGGTCTCACGACCCAACATACAAGTCATACAATCATACAAGCCAACAGCGGAAGTAACTTGTCTGAGTACAGACAACTAGTAAAATAAAAGAGGCTTGGAAAGCCTGGCTATACTATGTGGTCCTCACAAGCTCAGGGTCACCACCTGGGTCTTTAGCCTACTCGTTGATGTCAACGTCTACATAGAACCCATCAGAAGGGGTTGCAGCGTCTTCTGTAAAAATGTAGATTATAGCAACATGAGTACAAAGGTACTCAGCAAGACTTACATCAGATCCTACATACATGCATAGTATCAAGAAGGGTTGGTGGAGTTATTGCAGCAAGCCAGCTTTGACTCTTGGCTAGACTATCCTACGATACTCCATTTGAAATAGTTTTGCGCACACGAGTCCACTATTCACCACTTCAATACACTACCGAGGATCCACCTCCGTCTTCCTACGGAAGAGCCATCCTCGGCACTCACACTTATCTTGAGGCTTTTAATAGTTTCCATTTACTTGTCTATGAACTGTATAGGCAACCAAGTAGTCCTTTACCGCGGACGCGGCTATTCGAATAGATCATGTTAACCCTGCAGGGGTGTACTTCTTCATACACGCTCTCACCACTTATCGTCGTTTACACGACATGTACTCGGCAACCTTCAAGCGGAAGCCCAACGTGGGTGTCGGCCACGACCTACCTAATCACCTAAGCCTCCAGTCCAGGTTTATCGCCTATTCAGGTTCCATCCGCAGGGAGTCCGGCCGAGGTTTCCCATACGGCCCCGAACGATGTGAACAGGGTTCCCGAGATACCTAACGGGTATTCGGTACACCCGGCCACGTACCTACCGCATCACAGCCCACCCCTACGGTCAGCGCTGTCCACGGCCTCCAGTAGGCTACAAACACCAGAAACTACTTGCAACTCCTGGACGGAGAGCTAGGGTGAATAAGAAGTCGAGAGGGTCCATTGGTTTCGGGCCCAATGCATGGTAGTAGCTGATTCTTAAATCACACATACAGATCTCAGTGCTTAAGGTCGGCTTCAATGAAACAACCCACCATGTACTCCTACATGGCCTCTCATCGATACCTTTACCAAATCGTGTTCACCACACCACTCTCATTACCGACATAATCATTTCACTCTAGCCCATCACCCAGATGAACCAGACCTGACACGACTCTAAGCATAGCAGGCATAGCAAGGTAGGAACAACACATACATATGGCTCAATCAACTCCTACACATGCTAGTGGGTTTCATCTAGTTACTGTGGCAATGACAGGTCATGCAGAGGAAATGGGTTCAACTACCGTAGCACACAGCAGTTTGAATCGCGTTGTCTTAATGCAGTAAAAGAGAGCAGGAGCGAGAACATGGGATTGTATCGATATGATCAAATGGTTGGTTGCTTGCCTGATGGTTCGTTGCACGGATACGATTCCTCGTTAGGGTAATCACGGTACTCCTCGGGGACAGATCCTGTCGCAAAGGATAACGATACACAGGCATCACCAAACAATGTGCAACAATATGATGCATGCACGAAACATGGCAATATGAGTGTGTTGGGCTAATGCAACTAAAACCAGATGTGTTTGAGCAAATTTGAATCAAAGATTCAAATTCCAAATTCAAATATGGCCTTTTAAAGTGCCTTTTCTTGTTCTGATTGAAACATCAAGTTAACTTGTTTGATCATGCATGAAAATAGTACAGATGGATAGATTGGATTTTTCTGATCATTTTTCATATATTATTTGTCCAATTTGGAGTTACAGAATAAAAGTTATGAATTTTTGAAGTTTAAATAATATTCTGGAATTTCCTGATTTAAATTAAATTCAGAAATATCATTTACTGCGTCAGCCTGACATCACAGTGACATCAGCAGGTCAACAGGGCTGGCTCGGGTCAAACCTGACGTGTGGGGTCCACACGTCAGTGTCCAGGGGCTAATCCCGCGTTGACCCCGGGCTGGTTAGCTTTGACTAACCCCTGGGGCCCACTTGTCAGCGTCAGTAGGTGGTGGATTAGTGGCTAATTAACTAGGCCACGTCAGCTCGCCGGAGTTCTGGCCGGCGGCGACCAACAGTGCGGCGGCGATAGTGGTTTTGGTCGTTTCGGCCACCAAATGGAACGTGGCGACCACCGGAGTGAAGCTGAGGACGACCCGCGGCTCTTGGCGGAGTCCGTTGGGGTCGGGGTGGCCGGAGTTGACGGCGGTGAGCTCGGCTGCGGCCGCCGGGGTTCGGTCGTGCGCGGGATTGGTGCTGGAGCTCGAAGTCGAGCAAAGTGAGGCGCTAGGGATGCTCTACGGGTTCTTGCGAACGTGTTGGACTCGCCGGGGTGACCAAATGGTCACCGGAGCTGCGTCGACGGCGAGCTCGGCGACGGCGGAGGTTCGGCCGAGGTGGGGATGCAGCTACGGTGAGGGAACGAGGGGAAGGAGAGGGGGAAACGGCTCGGGGGCTCACCGCGGTTGCAGTGGGCGTCGAAGCGGGCTCGGGGACGCGCTGGAGACGGCGAATTCGTCGGCGACGGTGGTCGGAGCCCGAAGAGGGGAACGGCGACGTGGCGGCGATGCAGGGCTTCCGGGGACTCGTGGAGCGGTGGGGAGGAAGAGGGAGTTGTGGCGGAGCTTCTGAGCTACTCGGGGGAGCGAGGGGTGGCCGGAGGCAGTGGCTAAGGCGAACGGCGGCGACGGTGTGCTTCGGCCGAGAGCGAGAGAGAGCGAGGGAGAAACGGGGGAGAGTGAGCGAGAGCAGGGGGATCGGGACGGGCTGCGGGCGTCGTCCACGCGGCCAGGAGGGCGTCGGCAAGCAGGAGGTGGCCGCGCGGCCGCGCGCGCGCGAGCACGCAGCAGCTTCGGGGCGTGGGGAGGAAGACGACGGGGAGCTACAGTGCTGGGCTGGCTAGCTGGGCCGGGCTGAACAGGGAGGAGCCCAGGTAAGCTTCTCCCTTTTAGTTTTTTTTTCTGTTTTCTGTTTTATTTAATATAACTGCAACTTTGTTGAATTAAATAAAATACCTAGGCAACTCCAAAATTCACCAAACTACTCCTGGCTCATAGTTGGATTATTTCCAACATGAAACATTTTAGTTTGGAGATATTTGAGCATTTAAATATTTTATATTATTTTAAATGCCCAAATTCAAATAGTTATGATTTAACTCAAGAACCCTAGGATGGCCTAGAAAAGTGTGCACCATTTTTGGCAGAGGTTCTGAACCAAGGCAAAAATGATGGGCATTTTAGAAGGGCATTTCAGGTTCATTGAAAATTTGTTTTAGTAACCCTAGTTGGTTTCAGAGGGGACTGGGGGTTCTGTCATCCCCATTTCAAGTTTCTGATGAAAGAGTAAACATGATGCAACACTCTAATGCATGACTAGCTAGGGTGTGACACTTCTCCCTAGATGGGAGAAGTGTTTCCCCTCTGGTCCTTGGCTCCCATGGCATGGGAGGGGCGAGATGAAGGAAATATGCCCTAGAGGCAATAATAAAGTTATTATTTATTTCATTATAAATGTTTATTATTCATGCTAGAATTGTATTAATCGGAAACTTAGTACATGTGTGAATACATAGACAAACATAATGTCACTAGTATGTCTCTACTTTACTAGCTCGTTGAATCAAAGATGGTTAAGTTTCCTAGCCATAGACATGAGCTGTCGTTTGATTAACGGGATCACTGAGGGAGTCCTGGATTAGGGGGTATCCGGATAGCCGGAATATATACATCGTCCGGATTATTGAAGCGTGAAGATACAAGACTCAAGACTTTGGCCCGTGTCCGGATGGGATTCTCCTTGGCGTGGAAGGCAAGCTTGGCGATCCGGATATTGTGGTTCCTTCCTTGTAACCGACTCCATGTAAACCCTAGCCCTCTCCGGTGTCTATATAAACCGGAGAGGTTGGTCCTTAGAAGGCCGATCACAATTACAATCATACCATCATAGGCTAGCTCTTAGGGTTTAGCCTCTACGATCTCGTGGTAGATCTACTCTTGTACTACCCATATCTTCAATATTAATTAAGTAGGAAGTAGGGTTTCACCTCCATCGAGAGGGCCCGAACCTGGGTAAACATCTGTGTCCCTTGCTTCCTGTTACCATCAGCCTAGACGCACAGATCGGGACTCCCTACCCGAGATCCGCCGGTTTTTTCCACCGACATTGGTGCTTTCATTGAGAGTTCCTCTGTGTCGAAGCCGCAAGGCTCGATGGCTCGTCTCATCGTCAAGGACAACATCACCTCGGGGGGAGCCCTGGCTGTAGGCCAAACTCTCCGACTCGACGGCTTTATCATGGCCGCCCCATTAGCGGTAGCGCCGACGATGGCCTCTCGGGTCATCAATCATAACCTTCACGTCAGTTCGGAACTCGCCGAACAGATAGATCCGATGGAGCTCTCCTCCCTTAATGAGCTCTTGGATCGCATCGCCGCTCTAGGAGTCGCTATAGACTATAACCAGATCGGGCTTAAACCCGACCAAAGGGACATCAGATCCCCGCTGGCCACCCATGAGATAGCGGTAGTGGAGGAACCACACACGGACCGCCCCTCGACTTTGAGGATGAACTATGTCTGGATCACCGAACTCCTTGAGCCGAATACCTGCTCAAAGGAAGACATGACCCAAGTCCCGGACTTAGAACCAGGCATTGGGTCGAAGAAATCGGGCGACACTTCGGATCCCGAGCTGTCAGGCTCGGAACCTCCCACGCCCCTGGGTGTTAGATCGGATCAGAATTTGGATTTAGCTAACAACACACACCAGGACTTAAACCGTCTCTCCCGCATTAGGTAAGAGCCCCAGGAGACTGTACATCGCTACTAGGCCAGATTTCTCCTTGTGTTTAACAAGGTCCAGCCGCAAGGAGGACGTAGTCTTACTCTTCTGCAAAAACTGCACGGACAAAGGACTCCTTAATGCTATAAGCCGCCGTGATATAGTACACTTCGCGGATTTGGCAATCATAGTACAGAAGTATTGTGCGATGGAAAGCGCCTAGAAAACCCAAACAGAATTTTGGAACAGTGCGACTCTCACCAAGACCTTTGTCCGAACTAAACGGGCGAACTCTTGTAAGTCGGCTGATCCTGTCCCCAAGAAGCTAAAACACACCCCAGGGCGGGGAACCGTATTGGAAGAATGGCTCAATGGACCATGTATACTCCATAGCACTCCGGACATGACACCAACTCATAGCCTTAGAGCATGTTGGATACTCTGGCAGGTTGCAAAAAGTGGCGAGGATCTTCTTGCAAGCCATAAAGCAGAACAATATCCCGCCAACGAACACAATGCGGTATTAACAGTCTTTGAGACTTTTGCCTCAAACAATAGGCGCAAGCGAGCTCATCGAAGCTCCGCCGAAATTTGCCCCGTGGCAAAGATAAACCCATGGAATGACACTGCTATAACTTTCAATGCCAGTGATGAACCTCGATCCCAGACTGTCAGGGCACCGCCCGCTCTGGTCCTTAGCCCAATCGTGGACGGCTTCCGGCTCACTAAACTACTCATGGACAGCGGAAGCGGATTAAACTTGATCTATGAAGAAACGCTCAACAAGATGGAAATTGATAAATGCCGCATTGAGCAAAGCGGCACCACCTTCAGAGGGATCATCCCTAGTCAGGAAGCACGGTGTGCGGGAAAAATCACACTCGATGTGGTATTCGGCACCCCAGAGAATTACAGGTCCGAAGAAATCACATTCCAAGTGGCTCCTTTCAGCAGCAGATACCACGCCCTTCTAGGGCGGGACGCATTTGCAAGCTTTCAAGCTATACCCCATTATGGGTACATGAAGCTTAAAATGCCCGGATCCAATGGAATCATCACTCTAGTTAGTGATCCGGACGTCGCACTCCACGCCGAAAACAAAACCGCAGCACTAGCCTTGGAAGCATTATCCGAAGCCCTAGCAGCAGAAGAATTAACAACACTGCGCGCCACCATGGATAGGGACAACGTGATACTCTACAAGTGACCCAAGTCCACCTCATCTAAACCCGCATATGAGATAGTCAAATTCCATGTCCATCCAACGGACCCCATGAAGACAGCTTCCATCTGGACACAGTTGAGCCCTGCTATGGACGCCGCACTACGAAACTTCTGACGCGAGAATTGGGACATTTTCACCTGGCACCCATCGGACATGCCGGGCATCCCGCGCGGATTGGCCGAACATAGCCTCAACATACTAAAGGCATACAAACCCGTTAAACAGACCCTAAGGCGATTTTCAGAGCCCAAACGGCAAGCCATGGGGGAAGAGCTAGCCAAGCTACTTGAGGCCGGATTCATCAGAGATATCAAGCATACGGATTGGCTAGCGAACTTGGTAATGGTACCAAAGAAGGACAAATCCTGGCGCCTGTGCGTCGACTTCAAAGACCTCAACAAGGCTTGCCCCAAGGATCCCTTTCCCCTCCCTCGCATCGATCAAATCATTGATGCCACAGCAGGACATGACTTGCTGTGTTTCCTCGACGCATACTCCGGATACCATCAAATAAAGATGGCAGAGTCCGACCAAGCTGCAACAGCTTTCATAACGCCATATGGCCCTTTCTGCTTCAACACTATGCCTTTCGGGCTTAAGAATGCCGATGCAACCTATCAACGCATGATTCAAAGATGCCTAGAAAATCAAATTGGCAAAACAGTGGAAGCATACATCGACGATGTAGTCATAAAAACAAGACACATCGAAACCCTAATAGATGACTTGAGGCTTACGTTCAACAACCTCCGAACATACGACATCAAGCTGAATCCAGAAAAATGCGTTTTCGGCGTTCCCTCTGGAAAACTGCCGGGCTTCATCGTTTCCAATAGAGGAATTGTAGCTAATACGGCAAAAATCCGAGCTTTGTCGCAGTTGGCTATACCAACATACCTCAAACACATCCAGAAACTAGCTAGATGCGTGGCTGCTTTGAGCCGCTTTATCTCCAGGTTAGGAGAAAAGGCATTACCTCTTTACCGCCTTCTCCGGCGCACCGAAAACTTCGTGTGGACGGATGCAGCCGCGGCCGGACTTGATGAAATAAAGACCTTATTGGCCAATAATCCAGTCCTAACAGCACCAAATATCGGCGAACCTATGTTGTTGTACATAGCTGCAACACATCAAGTTGTAAGCGCAGTGCTCGTCGTCGAACGAGAGGGTGACGGATACAAATTCCCGCTCCAAAAGCCGGTTTATTACGTATCCACGGTCCTCACCCCATGCAAATCCCGATACCCACACTATCAAAAAATAGCATACGCGGTCTTCATGGCATCCCGGAAGCTGCGACACAACTTTCAAGAGTGTTCGATTACAGTAGCCTCTGAAGTACCACTCAATGACATAATAAATAACCGCAATGCTACGGGCCAGATTGATAAATGGGCTATCGAGCTCCTTCCTTTCGACATAATATACAAACCACAGCGGGCCATCAAGTCGCAAGTACTGGCTGACTTTGTCGCTGAATGGATGGAAGCAGAACTCCCTAAAGAGTACGACGCGTACTCCAACTGGATCATGCACTTCGACGGCTCTAAAATGATGTCCGGATTGGGAGCAGGTGTAGTCCTGACGTCTCCCACCGGAGACACGGTCTGGTACGTCCTCCAAATATTATACACAGACTCCAACAATGCAGCCGAATACGAGGCTCTGTTGCATGGTCTTCGGATGGCAGTCTCTATGGGCATCCAATGCCTGGAAGTGCGCGGGGATTCGAACCTCGCAACATCACAAATAAACGGAGACTTTGATGCCAAGGATCCGAAAATGGCGGCCTACCGTAATGCCGTCCTCAAAATGTCAGCTCGGTTCGAGGGGCTCGAATTCCACCATGTGGCTCGAGAAAACAATCAAGCGGCGGACGTCCTCGCCCGCATCGGCGCTAAACGCGACCCTGTCCCACCTAACATATTCCTGGAAAGGTTGTTCAAGCCATCCGTAGTATGGGAAGGGGAGTCCGGCAATACTAGCATGGATCCGAACACACCCCAAGATTACGAACCATCAGACACAAGCGGAGGCTCTGCCACCGAGATAACACCTTCGGCCCACGAAATCATGGCCATAATCGCCCCATGGACTGAGCCTTTCTTGGCCTACCTAAATAGGCAGGAGCTCCCCGAAGACCAAAATGAAGCACGCTGCATCGTCCAGCGTTCTAAAGCTTACAAAGTCCATGAAGGGGAACTCTATAGGAAAAGCGCGACCGGAGTGCTCCAAAGGTGCATCTCCTAAGAGGAAGGTGTAACGTCCCGGATCCGATGCGCCAGGTGTCTGCCAGTTATTCGCCATCGTTGCCATGTCATTTGCTTGCATGTTGCATTTCATCATGTCATCATGTGCATTTCATTTTGCATACGTGTTCGTCTCATGCATCAGAGCATTTTCCCCGTTGTCCGTTTTGCAATCCGGCGCTCCTATGTCATCCGGCGTTCCCTTTTTCTCTCTTGTTGTGAGCGGTTATTAAACTTTCTCGGAATGGCCCGAGGCTTGCCAAGCGGCCTTGGTATAGCACCGGTAGACCATCTGTCATGTTTCGTGCCATTTGCAGGTCGTTTAATACTCCAACAGTTAACCGGGTAACCGTAAAAGCCTCTCTCTCTTTGCATCCCAACACCCCTTCCAGAGTGGCCCAAAACCCACCTAACTCCCCTCCATGCTCTCGGTTGTTCGATCACGATCGTGTGGGCGAAAACCGCTCCTCATTTGGACTCTCCAAGCTCCCTCTACCTATAAATATGCCCATCCCCCCGAAATTCGCGGTCTAATCCACCCCTAACCCTAGCCCCGCTCCTCTCCGCGCCACCGGACACGTCCGGATCCGACCGGAAACGTCCGCCCCGCCGCAACCGAGCCAGTCAGGCGCCGCCACGTGGCCTCCGCCGCGCCCCTGCGCCGCCGGCCCGCCGGGCCCAGGCGGGGCCCGCCCAGCCCGCGCGCCCGCCGCCGCTCGCCCGCGCGTCCCGCGCCCGACCGCGTCGTCGGCCTTCGCCACCGCGTCGCCCCCGCCTCCGTCCCAGGCTTCGAGCCCAGCAGCTGCCTCCCCTGCGCCCGTGTCCCGCCGCCTCTGCCCGCTGGCGACGAGCTCGCCCGGCCTCGCCCTCGCCCGTCCCCGACCGCGGCCGCGCCGCCCGGCCGCGAGCACCCCGCCGCCTCCTCGCCTCCGTCGTGCCTCGCCCCGGGGCGGATCCGGCGAGATCCGCCCGGGAGCACCCCGTCCCCGCCTCCGCCGACCTTCTCCGGCGACGAACTCCGGCAAGATCCGCGGCGGTTGACTTTTACCCGAGGTCTGAAAATCGTCTAAGTCCCTAAGTTTTTGTCATTTTCATGCCATGTTCAACCTGCCGTAACTCTGCATCCGTAGCTCCGTTTTGTGCGTGTAATATGTCAAATTGTTTGTATCAACGAGTACATCATTTCATTCCATTGCATCATGTTCATTTGAGGTCATCTTGATGCCTGAATCATCATTGTAAGACTGCTTCATGATGTTTTCTGCTGTCTGTTATCAGAACGAGCTCTTTTGTCATTTTTGCCATGATTGATGTTTGCATCCTATGAGGTTGATGTCTACATGTGTTTTGATGTATGCCATGTATTCTTTAAAGAGGTGCTTACTATGTATTTTTGTGATCAATGTGGTGACTAGCACAAGCATGCAAACTAGGCATCGTGATTTGCTGATTTTAGTTCCTATTCTGCTGTAATTTTGATGCCATGCAAACATGATGCTAGAGAGAGATCCACGCATATTTTGAGATACTTCAGTAAGGGTGTTTTGAACATATGTTTATTGTCTATCCATTCATTCCCTTTGTTGCAATTATGGAGTAGTCTAGCATGTCATTCGAGTGCTCTACTTTTGCTTCATAATGTTTTCTGGCAGATTGTTTACATGTTATTCAATTTGGCCAAGGTTGTTGTAGTTGATCCTTACATGCTATAGACTTGTTCTTGACTTGGTTTATTTCACAAACATGCCTTCTTGATGATGCTATGCTTATCTTGTCATGCAATGACTTGTGGTGAGTGAATCGAGCTTGTTAAGTAGTGTACATGATGTTGCTGTTTTGCTAGGCCGAATCTGTTATTTCGTGATGCAATGTAAACCTGCTCCTACAAATCATTCTAGGCATAATCTGGAGATGTTCTATAAATGTGTTTTGTTCTACATGTCATGCTATATCCATCCATGCCCCTGGTTGCATTTATAGCTTGCTGTAGATTGTTCATATCTTGCCCCGAAGTTGCTTCATAATGTTGCTGTTAGCCTGTTAACATTAAGTTCACTTGTTCTCATGTGTTTTGCTAGTGTTCCATGCACCCTATGAACTTGATATTGCCATGCTTAGCTTCAAAAACATGCCTTCTTACTGTTGCTTGCCTTGCCATGCCATGTATTGCTCTATAGTGAGTTGCACAAGCTTATCTACATGCCTTCATAATTATGTTCCTGCCATGTTTGAATCTGTAATATAACTTGCCATGTTTACGTGGGTGCCATCATATTTTCTGATCCTTTTTGGCTTGTGGTCAGTAAAGGACTTTTGATCTATGCATTTAGTAGATTCATTCCATGCCTTTTTTTGCCATGATAAGTTCCTGTAACATGTTGTTTGATAGCTCTAAAATTGCAACCTGATGTTATTTTCTGCAAAATCTGAAATTGTTATAACTTGCAATCTTACCATGTGTGTTTGAGCATGTTCTAGTAGTTTCTGGAGATAGCTCAGTGTTCATGTTTTGTAATGCTTTACCTGTACATCATGCACATGCCTTTTGTTATTATGTTGGTGTGCTGTAGCATATTGTTTTGATGCTTGCAATATGCCTAGTTGCTGTTTTGGACAGCTTATCCTTTAAACTTGTATAGTGTGCATGTGTTGAACCGTTGCTCCGTTTTGAGTGTGCTCTATATGAAACTTGCTTGATTTTGCATGTAGTTCCATATTATTATGTTGCATTCTTGTTTTGAGGTGTTTTCTTGATGTTTGTATGCATTTTGCATCAATTCCATGTTTAACTTGTGTTGCTCATATCTTCTAGGCCGTAGCTCCAAACTAAATGAACTTTATATGTAACTTGACTAGAATCTCGTGTAGATCATCTTGGTGAATCTTAACTTGATGTTTAACTACTTGAACATAAGTTGTATTCAGATCTGGACCAACTTCGAAAATTTGCATATGAGGACTTACCGGAATTGTTATATGTTGTTCCCGGCCTCATTTAAACTTGCCTTAGTGTGTTGCTCTTGTTTGCATCATCTCTTGCCATGAGTAGCTTCATGTAGTCTTGTCTTGCATCATGCTTGTTTGTGCATCATGTCTTGTTTATGTGTGGTGTGTTTACCGTGTTGTGTGCTTCTTCTTGTTGGTTCCTGTTTCGTTGCGATCGTGAGGATTCGTTCGTCTACGCTTGGTTCGGCTTCATCCGTTCGTCTTCTTCATGGACTCGTTCTTCTTCCTTGTGGGATTTCAGGCAAGATGACCGCTACCCTATATCTCACTACTATCATTGCTATGCTAGTTGTTTCGTTCTATCGCTATGTTGCGCTACCTATCACCTGTTTATCAAGCCATCCCAAATTGCCATGAACCTCTAACCTTTTGACACCTTTCCTATGCAGACCATTGTTCGGCTATGTTACCGCTTTTGCTCAGCCCCTCTTATAGTGTTGCTAGTTGCAGGTGAAGTTGAAGATTGCTCCATGGTGGACAGGATTTTGGTTGGGATATCACAATATATCTTATATTATTAATGCATCTATATACTTGGTAAAAGGTGGAAGACTCAGCCTTTTGCCTGGTGTTTTGTTCCAATCTTGCCGCCCTAGTTTCCGTCATACCGGTGTTATGTTCCCGGATTTTGCGTTCCTTACGCGGTCGGGTGATTTATGGGACCCCCTTGACAGTTTGCTTTGAATAAAACTCCTCCAGCAAGGCCCAACCTTGGTTTTACCATTTGCCTCACCACCACCTATCCCTTTCCCTTGGGTCGGCCAACCCGAGGGTCATCTTTATTTTAGCCCCCCCCTGGGCCAGTGCTTGTCTAAGTGTTGGTCCGAACCGAGCGATGTCCGGCGCCCCCTGGGCAACCAGGGTCTATGCCAACCCGACGTATTGCTCATCCGGTGTGCCCTGAGAACGAGATATGTGCAGCTCCTATCGGGATTTGTCGGCGCATCGGGCGGCTTTGCTGGTCTTGTTTTACCATTGTCGAAAAGTCTTGTAAACCGAGATTCCGAGTCTGATCGGGTCTTCCTGGGAGAAGGTCTATTCCTTCATTGATCACGAGAGCTTGTCATGGGCTAAGTTGGGACACCCCTGCAGGGTATAATCTTTCAAAAGCAGTGCCTGTGGTTATAGGCAGACGGGAATTTGTTAATGTCCGGTTGTAGATAACTTGACACCAGATCCGAATTAAAATGCATCAACCGTGTGTTTAGCCGTGATGGTCTCTTCTCGGCGGAGTCCGGGAAGTGAACACGGTTTCTGGGTTATGATTGATGTAAGTAGGAGTTCAGGATCACTTCTTGATCATTACTAGTTGACGACCGTTCCGCTTGCTCTCTTCTCGCTCTTATTTGTGTATGTTAGCCACCATATATGCTTAGTCGCTGCTGCAGCCTCACCACTTTACCCCTTCCTTTCCCTTTAAGCTTTGCTAGTCTTGATACCCATGGTAATGGGATTGCTGAGTCCTCGTGGCTCACAGATTACTACAAAAACAGTTGCAGGTACAAGTTGTGCGATGATCATGATGCGAGAGCGATGCTTGCTTGCGTTGAGTTCTTCTTCTGCTTCTTCGATCAGGGATAGGTTCCAGGTCGGCAGCCTGGGCTAGCAGGGTGGATGTCATTTGAGTTTCTGTTTATGTTTCATCCGTAGTCGGATGATGCTCTTATGTATTGTGATGTTGTATTCGTGTGGCATTGTATGCCTCTTGTGTGTATCCCCATCTATTATATAATGTTGATGTAATGATATCCACCTTGCCAAAGCATTTCAATATGCGGGTCTATCCTTGGTGGGACCTTCGAGTTCCTTTTGGATAGGGTCGCATATTGGGTGTGACAAGTTGGTATCAGAGCCTCGACCGACCTTAGGAGCCCCCTTGATTGATCGTGTAGTTAGGCCGATGTCGAGTCTAGAATAAATTGTTTTCGGAGTCTAGTTATATCGGAGAGTAGGAATTTTTTTTACTCCTCAGCCCCTTCGTCGCTCTGGTAAGGAATGTTGACGTAGGTGTTTTGAATTATTTCTCTTTCCCTTCAAATTTTACTTTAGGTTTACGCAGTTGGTTTTCCGGTAGTTGTTCCTCAGCTCTTTTCATCCGGTGCATTTCTCGTCAAGTCGACTCGACCCTCTTCATCTTTGAGTTCAATCCTCAGTTGTTTTCTTTCCCACCCGCGCATCCCTTCTTCTTCTCAAAGGCGGAGTTCATAATCGAGTATCCATCCTACTCGTGTGAAGTTTTTGCTTTCTCTCCTCAATGATTTCAACCGGTGTTTTCACTTCAAGATATTCGTCGATTTCCCCTTCCAAGTTGCCTTTGTTTTCCCGCCCTCCCACCCTCTTCTTCCCGAAGTCTGACACTCTTTCGACCATTAATTTCATTCGTGCGGAGCCTCTTCAGTCTCTCTCAATCATTTCAACCGTTGAATTCTCGTCTAGTTCATCATTCTTCATCTCTTTTTTTTCTCGGGTGGATTCAATTCTAATTTTCGATAGTGATAATATTCTTTTCCTCGAAGTGTTCTCCTTGCTCGTTCGCCTCTCGCCATTTTATCCTTCCGGAGTGTTCAAGACATCTCAGGAGATTTGTCTGTGTTCCATTTAATTCGAGGTTCTCACCTCATTCAAATATTTCAATTGTTCCGGTGCATTATCTATCCTTCAACAATCCTTTTTCAACAGTGTTATCTCTTCAGTGGGCCCTAACCCACAGGTCTTTTTCCAGGATCTTACCTGACTCTTCTAACTTTCCCCGGAGTTTCTCTCAAATTCTTTTCAAGTCTAACGTAAGTATGATTTCATCAGTCAGATGCCTTTCCAAGATCGACTTCAAATCATTTCATTGTAGGCTCAACCTTTTCGTTTTTCGTTCTACCGGAGTACCTCAGTTATTTTGGTGGTGTTTCTCGTCGTCATTTGAAGATCGAAGAAGAGTTTTTCCTCTAAATCTTGCCCGTTCTCTCGAAGCTTCGTGGTTCTAGCTTCATATCATCCTCTCGAATTATTCCATTTGTCAGATATTCTTTTCATCCATCCGGAGTATGTCAGGAGTTGTTTTTCCATTTCTTTTCACGAGAGGCCATCATTCCAGTTATCATTCTCTATTTATCCCGGCGATTCGTTCAAGTGTTCTTTAATCAGCTCGTTATCTCTTTATTCTTTTGCATCTAATCCCTTCTAACATATTTGTTCTTCTAATTCTTCCCGGTGATTCAGTCTCTTTCGTCATTCAATTTTCGAATTCTTACGGTGGTTCGTTCAAGATTCTTTTTCCTCGTTTATCATTTTAATCCATTCGTTCTTTGAATCCTAGTGGTGGTTCATGAAGACTTTCTCAAGTTTTGCGCTATATCTCTTCTCAATCCTTTTTCAAGAAGAATAAGTAATATGCAAAATCCATTGGTTGTCATCAATTTAACTTGATGAAGGATAAGCATACAATAAATCTTATTCTTATTTCATCCAAGTGAGTAATCCTTTCCTTCGGAGTTTGTTCTTGATGAATAAATTCTAGTTCCAATGGTGTTTTCATCTCTTTTTTTTCCGGAGTTCAATTTCCTCGGCCATTTTGTCGGTACCTCGATCTAAATCATCGCAAGGCTCATCTTATTCTTTCATCCTTCATTTTATCTCATCATCCTTTTGTTATCGGAGTTCTTCATGGTGGCTCGTCATGATTTAATTGATTCTTTCAAGTGTTCATCAAGATTCTTGTCGGTGGAGTGCAAGTATCTTCTTCTTCTTGCTTCCCGAGGTGCTCATTCTTTCAATTCTTCCGGAGGTTTTGTGTTGTTCCTCTCATCAAGTATCGTTCCATCTTCTCGAGTTCATGATCTATTCTTTCCATGTTCAGCCGGAGTGCTGCCTAAATTCTTTCAGTCTTATTCGTTTCTTATGTCGTTCTAACCGGAGTTGTTTCATACTCTACTGATTTCGTGAGCTTTCGATTCTCGTCATTCTCGTCGTCCCTCTCTTTTTCTCGAGTGCTCTCGATTCTTTGCTTCTTCTCTTGAGTTCTTGTTTCACCTCATCCCTTTTCCCTTCCGACTCGGTCCTAAGATCTCGGGACGAGATCTCTTGTTAGTGGAGGAGTGTTGTAACGCCCCGGATCCGATGCGCCAGGTGTCTGCCAGTTATTCGCCGTCGTTGCCATGTCATTTGCTTGCGTGCTGCATTTCATCATGTCATCATGTGCATTTCATTTTGCATACGTGTTCGTCTCATGCATCCGAGCATTTCCCCGTTGTCCGTTTTGCAATCCGGCGCTCCTATGTCATCCAGCGTTCCCTTTTTCTCTCTTGTTGTGAGCGGGTATTAAACTTTCTCGGAATGGCCCGAGGCATTCCAAGCGGCCTTGGTATAGCACCGGTAGACCGCCTGTCAAGTTTCGTGCCATTTGGAGGTCGTTTGATACTCCAACGGTTAACCTGGTAACCGTAAAAGCCTCTCTCTCTTTGCAGCCCAACACCCCTTTCAAAGTGGCTCAAAACCCACCTAACTCCCCTCCATGCTCTCGGTCGTTCGATCACAATCGTGTGGGCGAAAACCGCTCCTCATTTGGACTCTCCTTGCTCCCTCTACCTAGAAATATGCCCATCCCCCCGAAATTCGCGGTCTAACCCACCCCTAACCCTAGCCCCGCTCCTCTCCGCGCCGCCGGACACGTCTGGATCCGACCGGACACGTCCGCCCCGCCGCGCCCGAGCCAGTCAGGCGCCGCCACGTGGCCTCCGCCGCGCCCCCGCCCCGCCGGCCCGCCGGGCCCAGGCGGGGCCCGCCCAGCCCGCGCGCCCGCCGCCGCTCGCCCGCGCGTCCCGCGCCCGACCGCGTCGCCGGCCTTCGCCGCCGCGTCGCCCCCGCCTCCGTCCCGGGCTCCGAGCCTAGCAGCTGCCTCCCCTGCGCCCATGTCCGCCGCCTCTGCCCGCCGGCGAGGAGCTCGCCCGGCCTCGCCCTCGCCCGTCCGACCGCGGTCGCGCCGCCCAGCCGCGATCGCCCGCCGCCTCCTCGCCTCCATCGCGCCTCGCCCCGGGGCGGAGCCGGCGAGATCCACCTGGGAGCACCCCGTCCCCGCCTCCGCCGACCTTCTCCGGCGACGAACTCCGGTGAGATCCGCGGCGGTTTGACTTTTCCCCGAGGTTCAAAAATCGTCTAAGTCCCTAAGTTTTTGTCATTTTCATGCCATGTTCGACCTGCCGTAACTTTCCATCCGTAGCTCCGTTTTGTGCGTGTAATATGTCAAATTGTTCATATCAATGAGTACATCATTTCATTCCATTGCATCATATTCATTTGTGGTCATCTTGATGCCTGAATCATCGTTGTAAGAGTGCTTCATGATGTTTTCTGCTGTCTGTTATCAGAACGAGCTCTTTTGTCATTTTTGCCATGATTGATGTGTGCATCCTATGAGGTTGATGTCTACATGTGTTTTGATCTATGCCATGTCTTCTTTACAGAGGTGCTTACTATGTATTTTTGTGATCAATGTGGTGACTAGCACAAGCATGCAAACTAGGCATCGTGATGTTGCTGATTTTAGTTACTGTTCTGCTGTAATTTTGATGCCATGCAAACATGATGCTAGAGAGAGATCCACGCATATTTTGAGATACTTCAGTAAGGGTGTTTTGAACATATGTTTATTGTCTATCCATTCATGCCCTTTGTTGCAATTATGGAGTAGTCTAGCATGTCATTTCGTGCTCTACTTTTGCTTCATAATGTTTCTGGCAGATTGTTTACATGTTATTCAATTTGGCCAAGGTTGTTGTAGTTGATCCTTGTATGCTATAGACTTGTTCTTGACTTGGTTTGTTTCACAAACATGCCTTCTTGATGATGCTATTCTTATCTTGTCATGCAATGACTTGTGCTGAGTGAATCGAGCTTGTTAAGTAGTGTACATGATGTTGCTGTTTTGCTAGGCTGAATCTGTTATTTCGTGATACGATGTAAACCTGCTCCTACAAATCATTCTAGGCATAATCTGGAGATGTTCTATAAATGTGTTTTGTTCTACATGTCATGCTATATCCATCCATGCCCCTGGTTGCATTTATAGCTTGCTGTAGATTGTTCATATCTTGTCCCGAAGTTGCTTCATAATGTTGCTGTCAGCCTGTTGACATTAAGTTCACTTGTTCCCATGTGTTTTGCTAGTGTTCCATGCACCCTATGAACTTGATATTGCCATGCTTAGCTTCACAAACATGCCTTATTACTGTTGGTTTCCTTGCCATGCCATGTATTGCTCTGTAGTGAGTTGCACAAGCTCATCTACATGCCTTCATAATTATGTTCCTGCCATGTTTGAATCTGTAATATAACTTGCCATGTTTACGTGGGTGCCATCATATTTTCTGATCCTTTTTGGCTTGTGGTTAGTAAAGGACTTTTAATGTATGCATTTAGTAGATTCATGCCATGCCTTTTTTTGCCATGATAAGTTCCTGTAACATGTTGTTTGATAGCTCTAAACATTGCAACCTGATGTTATTTTCTGCAAAATCTGAAATTGTTATAACTTGCAATCTTACCATGTGTGTTTGAGCATGTTCTAATAGTTTCTGGAGATAGCTCAGTGTTCATGTTTTGTAATGCTTTACCTGTACATCATGCCCATGCCTTTTGTTATTATGTTGGGGTGCTGTAGCATGTTGTTTTGATGCTTGCAATATGCCTAGTTGCTGTTTTGGACAGCTTATCCTTTAAACTTGTATAGTGTGCATGTGTTGAACCGTTGCTCCGTTTTGAGTGTGCTCTATATGAAACTTGCTTTATTTTGCATGTAGTTCCATATTATCATGTTGCATTCTTGTTTTGAGGTGTTTGCTTGATATTTGTATGCATCAATGCCATGTTTAACTTGTGTTGCTCATATCTTCTAGGCCGTAGCTCCAAACTAAATGAACTTTATATGTAACTTGACTAGAATCTCGTGTAGATCATCTTGGTGAATCTTAACTTGATGTTTAACTACTTGAACATAAGTTGTATTCAGATCTGGACCAACTTCGAAATTTGCATATGAGGACTTACCGGAATTGTTATATGTTGTTCCCTGCCTCATTTAAACTTGCCTTAGTGTGTTGCTCTTGTTTGCATCATCTCTTGCCATGAGTAGCTTCATGTAGTCTTGTCTTGCATCATGCTTGTTTGTGCATCATGTCTTGTTTATGTGTGGTGTGTTTACCGTGTTGTGTGCTTCTTCTTGTTAGTTCCTGTTTCGTTGCGATCGTGAGGATTCGTTCGTCTACGCTTGGTTCGGCTTCATCCGTTCGTCTTCTTCATGGACTCATTCTTCTTCCTTGCGGGATTTCAGGCAAGATGACCGCTACCCTGGATCTCACTACTATCATTGCTATGCTAATTGTTTCATTCTATCGCTATGTTGCGCTACCTATCACCTGTTTATCAAGCCATCCCAAATTGCCATGAACCTCTAACCTTTTGACACCTTTCCTATGCAAACCGTTGTTTGGCTATGTTACCGCTTTTGCTCAGCCCCTCTTATAGCGTTGCTAGTTGCAGGTGAAGTTGAAGATTGCTCCATGGTGGACATGATTTTGGTTGGGATATCACAATATATCTTATATTATTAATGCATCTATATACTTGGTAAAGGGTGGAAGACTCGGCCTTTTGCCTGGTGTTTTGTTCCACTCTTGCCGCCCTAGTTTCTGTCATACCGGTGTTATGTTCCCGGATTTTGCGTTCCTTACGCGGTCGGGTGATTTATGGGACCCCCTTGACAGTTCGCTTTGAATAAAACTCCTCCAGCAAGGCCCAACCTTGGTTTTACCATTTGCCTCACCACCACCTATCCCTTTCCCTTGGGTCGGCCAACCCGAGGTTGATCTTTATTTTAGCCCCCCACCCGGGCCAGTGCTTGTCTAAGTGTTGGTCCAAACCGAGCGATGTCCGATGCCCCCTGGGCAACCAGGGTCTATGCCAACCCGACGTCTTGCCCATCCGGTGTGCCCTGAGAACGAGATATGTGCAGCTCCTATCGGGATTTGTCGGCGCATCGGGCGGCTTTGCTGGTCTTGTTTTACCATTGTCGAAAAGTCTTGTAAACCAGGATTCTGAGTCTGATCGGGTCTTCCTGGGAGAAGGTCTATTCCTTCGTTGATCGCGAGAGCTTGTCATGGGCTAAGTTGGGACACCCCTGCAGGGTATAATCTTTCGAAAGCCGTGCCTGTAGTTATAGGCAGATGGGAATTTGTTAATGTCCGGTTGTAGATAACTTGACAACAGATCCGAATTAAAACGCATCAACCGTGTGTGTAGCCATGATGGTCTCTTCTCGGCGGAGTCCGGGAAGTGAACACGGTTTCTGGGTTATGATTGATGTAAGTAGGACTTCAGGATCACTTCTTGATCATTACTAGTTGACGACCGTTCCGCTTGCTCTCTTCTCGCTCTTATTTTCGTATGTTAGCCACCATATATGCTTAGTCGCTGATACAGCCTCACCACTTTACCCTTCCTTTCCCTTTAAGCTTTGCTAGTCTTGATACCCATGGTAATGGGATTGCCGAGTCCTCGTGGCTCACAGATTACTACAACAACAGTTGCAGGTACAGGTTGTGCGATGATCATGACGCGAGAGCGATGCTTGCTTGCATTGAGTTCTTCTTCTGCTTCTTCGATCAGGGATAGGTTCCAGATCGGCAGCCTGGGCTAGCAGGGTGGATGTCGTTTGAGTTT
Source organism: Triticum aestivum (assembly GCF_018294505.1). NCBI lineage: Eukaryota > Viridiplantae > Streptophyta > Magnoliopsida > Poales > Poaceae > Triticum > Triticum aestivum. Next base: position 618,649,111 of record NC_057807.1, on the reverse strand, counting down.
CTCTTTGTGTTTCATCCGTAGTCGGATGATGCTCTTATGTATTGTGATGTTGTATTCGTGTGGCATTGTATGCCTCTTGTGTGTATCCCCATCTATTATGTAATGTTGATGTAATGATATCCACCTTGCAAAAGCGTTTCAATATGCGGGTCTATACTTGGTGGGACCTTCGATTTCCTTTTGGATAGGGTCGCATATTGGGCGTGACAGAAGGGGGGCAACTTCTGGCTGAAATCCATGCCGGACTGGGCGGACACCACGCCGCGGATCGACCGCTAGTCAGCAAGGCCTTCCGTACAGGCTTCTATTGGCTGACGGCCCGAGCAGATGCACAGGACCTTGTCCAACATTGCGTCGGTTGCCAGCCTTCGCCAATCAGAGTCATATTGTGCCTACCGCTCTCCAAATAATCCCCATAACCTGGCCCTTCGCGGTCTGGGGGATGTATATGGTCGGACCTCTTAAAGGGGGAAGCCATAAGAAAAAATACTTATTGGTCATGGTGGACAAGTTCACCAAATGGATAGAAGCCAAACCAGTCAAAACGGCCGAATTCGGACCAGTAATAGACTTCATATCCGGGGTCGTACACCGATACGGTGTCCCCCACAACATCATCACTGATAATGGCTCAAATTTCACAGCCGATGAAGTGAAAACTTGGTGCGGCAAAATGGGCATTAAGCTCGACTACACTTCCATCTACCATCCCCAAACAAACGGCCAGGTCGAACAGGCAAACGGTCTCATCATGAGCAGCATCAAACCCAGACTAGTGCGATCTTTGACAGAATCGGATACGCACTGGGTGGAGGAGCTCGACTCCGTACTCTGGGGGCTGCGGACCATACCGAATCGCACCACCGGATATACACCATTTCTCATGGTGTATGGTGCGGAAGCAGTACTACCCTGCGGCATAATACATGATTCGCCACGCGTACGCATGTACGAAGAGAAGGAAGTCGAGTTAGATCGGCAGGATAACTTGGATGCCCTGGAGGAGGAGCGCGATGTCGCAAAAGCTCGTTCCACATTCTATCAGCAGCAGGCTCGACGATATCGAAGCAAAGAAGTGCGGGCCAAAACTTACAACATTGGCGAGCTCGTTCTACGCCTACCGGAGAAGAAGAAGGACAAACTCAAACCCAAGTGGGAAGGTCCCTTCGTCATTGAAAAAGTTCTCACCGGAGGTGCGTACCGCTTACATAATGCATCCGATAACAGACTCGAGCCGAACCCATGGAACGCGGCCAGACTCCAAAGATTCTACGCCTAACGCCGAACTCAGTGTTCGTCTCCTTACTCCCTACCTTTTACTTATGCTCCACCCCACTTTTCCTTTCTCGAACTTTTTTCTCTTCACACAAAGTACTTAATACAGTGCGGACTCCCGGATTACTCCGGCCGCACTATGTGTGTAAGCAATACCTGGGGGCTTCCCATACGGAAGCTAAAAATAATTACTCAAATGGCTTTTTGCCGATCACATATGAGTTTATTTTCCATATGTGCCTTCTCCTCACCATTATATGCATCGATATGACTTAAGATGTGGCCAAGCTGGGTTGCCTGGCTCTTCTGTTTATGCCCTACGTTCCCGTTAATTCGGCTAGGGCATAAAGGGAGCACCTCTACGATTGTTATTGCCGGTTCAGCCGGATGTGTACCTCAGACTGGGTGAAGCCGAAAGCTAGTTTCCTTAAGAGAATATTCGATCGGTGAGCAAAAGATGTATTCTATTATTACAATGTAAATCCCCAGAAATCTTGTATCCTGCGGCATCGTTCGCAGTTCGGACATGTGCATTGCCGCACGCATACCAAGGGAAAGGAACCCCTAACGGAACTATTCTCCCTGGAAGATGTTTCTTACTATCCATGTAATATAACATAACTAGTTGGGTACTTGTCTGTTCAAGCACTTATGACCCCTACGCCTGGTCTCCACGCATACCCCGGTTTTGTATAACTGAGCAGGTATTCGGACACACCCCGGACTGTAGGATCCGGGGGCTGAAGGAAAAAGGTCCGCCATGACAAATGATTTTAATCCGGCTAGGGGCTACTTATGCCCATTAAATTACACAGTCACTTGGACTGACTATATTCTTCCTCTATACCATCCAACAAGCTATCTAGCTTACAATCCTGTTGAGAATACTTAGCGGCTAACGCTACCTGGTCATATACCAGACTTACGGGAATTTCTTGCCCATCGGGCCCCGCCGGTCCTACTTCGACCATATGGTTCGGGTCCAGCTTGGTGTAGTGTGTCTTCACCATTGCCCAGGCTTCTCTTGCACCTTGCCGGCATGCTGATATCTTCCATAGTCGGAAGCGCCGCTGGGCTCCTTGAAGCAGGTCCACAAGCTCCAACATGCCATTCGGCAGGAGGCTTGATGGCCACAAGGCCTGAGCAACACCGTGCATCACCTACCGATCTCTCTCGTGCAACTCTGAAAGTTCTTGTAGTACATCACCTGTAGATGAGGGCATCTCCTCCTCGGGGCGACCCGTTAACATTCCTACAAGCAAAATTATTTCAATACACTTCCTCGCCGAACTATCATACAGTTCGTCTAAGGCACTCACCATAAAGGCCGTGTCGAAGCCTTTTATTCTCCTTTACGGAGTCCACCAACTAGGCGGGGACTTCTTTTAACTCCACGTCCAGCCGGACATTGGCATCTTGAAGATTGTTCTTCTCCTGCCGAACTTGCGTGAGAATGCGCTCGCCAGCCTTTAGCTGCCCTTTGAGATGCGAGTCGTCATCTCTTCCTCCCTTCAGATTCACCCAGGGATTATCTGCAGAATTTTCTGTTAGATTTGTCATATCAGCCATTTACTAACTGGTGCATCTTAGTACAATTGATACAAATGTTACCAGCAGAGGCCTTCTGGGATCCCTCTAACTTGGCAACCGCGTCCCTCATCTGGGCCTTACATTCCTCCAGCTCCCAAGCCAATTGCTCATTCTTATCTACAAGAACCTGTGCATAAATTGATCCTTCAAACAGTTGTTCCAACTATTTCAAATCTCAGGGGCTATTGTTATACATACTTATCAAAATTTCTTACCCGTATATCTTTGGTATACTGGTTCGTCGCTTGGGCAAGCCCGCCTTGAGCAGCTCGGACGTATGTGTCTGCCAAATTGAAGGCATTAAAAGCCTCTTCGGAAAAGATGTTGTTCCGAAGCACGGCCCTCCGGCGCTGGTGATTCATGGCGCTCTCCACTTCGGAGTTCGTGGCCGAAAACATATCTGCATCCTCTGTGTCCGCCCCGTGTCCGCCTCCGCCCTCGAAGCCGGTTCTGGAACCTGGCTGGAGGAGCCGTGATTGGCGGGATCCCCGAATATAGTCCGGCTGCTCCTCTTCCTGCCAGACACAAAGGGTGCTGTCATGTTTCAAATACTATAATCGCAGGACAGGTTATCACTTTACCTCTGCAGCGGTGTGTCGACCCTCACCGCCTTTCTCTTGAGCCTGTCCGATCCAGACGCCCGTGGTCGACGAGTCCCTAGGGGCTCGGCCCCGCGCTCCGACCGTCGTCTCTGCAAACAGCACGATGCCTCAAGGGTAAATCATAATACCTGAGGGGAGTCCTCTTCGGAGGATAGGGTTTTTTAGTTAGGCTTAGACGCGACACAGGGAGATGTCGGCGATAGTCGGTCGTAATGGCCACTGAGGCACCAACCCAGCTCGCTTGATGAAATGCCCCGTTGATAAGCTCCACGGTAATATCCGGATCTTCTTTGAGTCCTGGGTCTTGGGCCCTTCCGGGGTCCTCTGGCTGCGGGGAGGGGCTGAAGATTCCATCTACGGCCCTCCTCAATTCGTGCTTGGAAACATCGATGCAGGTAATCTTAGCAGAAGAACGCTAAAGTAAGTAAAACAGGGAAAGGAGTGACGACTTACCCACTCTGGGGGGTTGTACATGGAGAATCCGTCCCGCGGTTTAATTCGAAGGAATTCCTCCTCTTCCCCTTTGTATAAATCGGACAATATCATTGCCAAAGCAGTGGCGGAGTCCAGACCCTTACGGCTGCAGCGGGTGGCGTCGTCTTCCCCGTTGAAGTGCCACATGGGCTTCCCCCGATATTGAAGCGGTTGCACTACCCGCATTATGCATATTGCCATGACCTCGACTATCGTCTGTCCGGATTTGGCCAGTAACTTTATCCTGCTCATCAGGAAGTGTATTTCCCTTGTGTCCTCTTCTTGAGGGCCCCGAGGGCGCCAGCTTAGGCGTGCCCTCAGCGGGGCGTTACTGAACTTGGGGAGACCTGTCCGGACTGCATCCGGAAGGGGAACATCATCAATGTAAAACCATTCTGAAGGCCAGTTTTCTGATGCCTTCTTAGGAGTGCCGGACAGGTATCCGGTCTCTGCAATGCGCCATACTTCGGCCTCGCCCACTTGGCATAGGGATTCTCCCTGGGTGCGGGGGACAAGGCAGAACAGCTTCCTCCATAACCCGAAGTGAGGTTTGCAGCCTAGAAACAACTCGCAAAGGGCAACGTACCCCGCTATATGCAGAATGGAGGCGGGGGTAAGGTCGTGCAACTGGAGGCCGTAGAACTCCAGGAGCCCGCGAAGGAATGGATGGATGGGAAACCCGACGCCCATTAGCAGATGCGGGATGAGGCATATACGCTCCTCTGGAGATGGATTTGGGGATCCCTCCACTTGTGCCCCTCCGTCATAAGTGGCTATTCCGGCTCGGACAGGGACCATGAACGCCGGTGGGAGAAACCCTTAGGTTTGTAACTCTATCAAACGGCTATGAGGAACTGAACACTCTCCCCAATCCCTCGACTTGGAATGAGGAGGGTGAGCAGAAGAGTTGCGACGGCCGGTCATGTTGGAATATTTTTTCGCGGAGCGCTCTGTTGGATGCTAGCTCAGGGAGGGAGAATGAGGTTTGGATCTGAGAATCCCCGTCCCTTCAAATAGATGGTCAGCCCAGAGGATCAAGGGTGGTAAATGCAAAAGTGCCTCGACTCTTCGCATTCGCTCGACGCGTGGAGACGGTCATTATAGAGACAATGAAGCCGAGGAGTACAACATTGATGGGATGCCGGACACTATTCATCGTAACAGGTACTTTGGAGTATTCGAAGATGGAACCCGCCTTGCAATGCCAAAGACAAGACTGCGCGCCGGACTCATCGTCATTGAAGCCTAGTTCAGGGGCTACTGAGGGAGTGCTGGATTAGGGGTATCCGGACAGCCGGACTATATACATCGTCCTGATTATTGAAGCGTGAAGATACAAGACTAAAGACTTTGGCCCGTGTCCAAATGGGACTCTCCTTGGCATGGAAGGCAAGCTTGGCGATCCGGATATTGTGTTTCCTTCCTTGTAACCGACTCCATGTAAACCCTAGCCCTCTCCGGTGTCTATATAAACCGGGGAGGTTGGTCCTTAGAAGGCCGATCACAATTACAATCATACCATCATAGGCTAGCTCTTAGGGTGTAGCCTCTACGCTCTCGTGGTAGATCTACTCTTGTACTACCCATATCTTCAATATTAATCAAGCATGAAGTAGGGTTTTACCTCCATCGAGAGGGCCCGAACCTGGGTAAACATCGGTGTCCCTTGCTTCCTGTTACCATCAGCCTAGACGCACAAATTGGGACACCCTACCCGAGATCCGCCGGTTTTGACACCGACAACTTAGGGAATGATGTGATTGACTTGACCCATTCCGTTAGCTTAGCACTTGATCATTTCGTTTGTTGCTATTGCTTTCTTCATCACTTATACATGTTCCTACGACTATGTGATTATGCAACTCCCGACTAACGGAGGAACACTTTCTGTGCTACCAAACGTCACAACATAACTAGGTGATTATAAAGGTGCTCTACAGGTGTCTCCAAAGTTACTTCTTGAGTTGGCATATTTCGTGATTAGGATTTGTCACTCCGATCATCGGAGAGGTATCTCTGGGCCCTCTCGGTAATGCACATCGCTATAAGCCTTTCAAGCAATGTGACTAATGAGTTAGTTGCGGGATGACACATTACAAAACGAGTAAAGTGACTTGCCGGTAACGAGATTGAACTAGGTATTGAGATACCGATGATCAAATCTCAGGCAAGTAACATACCGATGACAAAGGGAACAACGTATGTTATTATGCGATTTGACCGATAAAGATCTTCGAAGAATATGTAGGCGCCAATATGAGCATCCAGGTTCCGCTATTGTTTATTGAATGGAGACGTGTCTCGATCATGTCTACATAGTCCTCGAACCCGTAGGGTCCGCACGCTTAAAGTTCGGTGACGATTTATATTATGAGTTATGTGTTTTGATGTACCGAAGGTAGTTCGGAGTCCCGGATGAGATTGGGGACATGAAGAGGAGTCTCGAAATGGTCGAGATGTAAAGATCGATATATTGGACGACTATATTCGGACATTGGAAAGGTTCCGAGTGATTCGGGTATTTGTCGGAGTACCGGAGAGTTACATGATTCGGGTATTTGTCAGAGTATCGGAGAGTTACGGGAATTTTCTGGGGAGTATATGGGCCTTATTGGGCTTTAGGGGAAAGAGAGAGGGGAGGCTGGACGCCCTCCAAGGCCTAGTCCGAATTGGACTAGGGGGAGGGGCTGCGCCCCCTCCTTCCTTCTCTTCTCTTTTCCCTTTCCTTAACTCCTACTCCTACTACATGGAAGGGAGGGGAATCCTACTCTCGGTGGGAGTAGGACTCCCCAGGGCACACCATAGAGAGGGGCGGCCCCTCCCCTCCTCTCCTCCTTTATATACTAAGGCAAGGGGCACCCCATAGACACACAAGTTGATCATTGATCTCTCTTAGCCATGTGCGGTGCCCCCCTCCACCATAATCCACCTCAGTAATATCATAGCGGTGCTTAGGCGAAGCCCTACGTCGGTAGCATCATCAACACCGTCATCGTGTCGTCGTGTTGACGGGACTCTCCCGCGAAGCTCTGCTGGATCATGAGTTCGTGGGACGTCACCGAGCTGAATGTGTGCAGAACTCGGAGGTGCCGTGCGTTCGGTACTTGGATTGTTCGGATCGTGAAGATGTATGACTACATCAACCGCGTTGTCATAAATCTTCCGCTTTCGGTCTACGAGGGTACATGGACAACACTCTCTCCTCTCGTTTCTATGCATCACCATGATCTTGCATGTGCGTAGGAATTTTTTTGAAATTACTACGTTCCCCAACAGTGGTATCAGAGCCTGGTTTTATGCGTAGATGTTATATGCACTAGTAGAACACAAGTGAGTTGTGGGCGATACAAGTCATACTGCTTACCAGCATGTCATACTTTGGTTCGGCGGTATTGTTGGATGTAGCGGCCCGGACCGACATTACATGTACTCTTACTCGAGACTGGTTCTACCGACGTGCTTTGCACACAGGTGGCTGGCGGGTGTCAGTTTCTCCAACTTTAGTTGAACAAGGTGTGGCTATGCCCGGTCCTTGCGAAGGTTAAAACATCACTAACTTGACGAAATATTGTTGTGGTTTTGATGCGTAGGTAAGAACGGTTCTTGCTCAGCCCATAGCAGCCATGTAAAAACTTGCAACAACAAATTAGAGGACGTCTAACTTGTTTTTGCAGGGCATGTTGTGATGTCATATGGTCAAGACGTAATGATATATAAGTTGTTGTATGAGATGATCATGTTTTGTTGAAGTTATCGGCAACTGGCAGAAGCCTTATGGTTGTCTCTTTATTGCATAAGATGAAAGCGCCAAATAATTGCTTTACTTTATCGCTATGCGATAGCAATCGTTGCAAGAGCAATAGTTGGCAAGACGACCATGTGATGACACATTGATATAGATCAAGATGATGGAGATCATGGTGTCGTGCCAGTGACGATAGAGATCATGACAGTACTTTAGAGATGGAGATCAAAGGCGCAAGATGATCATGTCCATATCATGTCACATATTTTGATTGCATATGATATTTATCTTTTATACATCTTATTTTGCTTTGATTGACGGTAGCATTATAAGATGATCTCTCACTAAATTTTAAGGTAAAAGTGTTCTCCCTGAGTATGCATCGTTGCCAAAGTTCGTCGTGCCGAGACACCACGTGATGATCGGGTGTGATAACGTCTATGTTCATCTACAATGGGTGCAAGCCAGTTTCGCACACGTAGAATACTCGGGTTAAACTTGACGAGCCTAGCATATGCAGATATGGCCTCGGAACACTGGAGACCGAAAGGTCGAGCGTGAATCATATAGTAGATATGATCAACATAGTGATGTTCACCATTGAAAACTACTCCACCTCACGTGATGATCGGTTATGGTTTAGTTGATTTGGATCACGTGATCACTTAGATGATTAGAGGGATGTCTATCTAAGTGGGAGTTCTTAAGTATTATGATTAATTGAACTTTAATTCATCATGAACTTAGTCTTGATAGTATTTTGCAAATTATGTGGTAGATCAATAGCTCGCATTGTTGCTTCCCTATGTTTATTTTGATATGTTCCTAGAGAAAAACTAAGTTGAAAAGATGATAGTAGCAATGATGCAGATTGGATCCGTGATCTGAGGATTATCCTCATTGCTGCACAGAAGAATTATGTCCTTGATGCACCGCTAGGTGACAAACCTATTGCAGGAGCAGATGCAGACGTTATGAACGTTTGGCTAGCTCAAAATTATGACTACTTGATAGTTTAGTGCACCATGCTTAGTGACTTAGAATCTGGACTTCAAAGACGTTTTGAACGTCATGGACCATATGAGATGTTCCAGGAGTTGAAGTTAATAGCTCAAGCAGTGAGCAAATGCTCAGATTGTCTGGGTACTACAATCTCTTGAATCAAGTGGGAGTTAATCTTCCAGATAAGATAGTGATTGACAGAGTTCTCTAGTCACCATCACCAAGTTAGTAGAACTTCGTGATGAACTATAGTATGCAAGGGATGACGAAAATGATTCCCAAGCTTTTTCATGATGATGAAATCGATGAAGGTAGAAATCAAGAAAAAGCATCAAGTGTTGATGATTAACAAGACCACTAGTTTCAAGCAAAGGGAAAGAAAGGGAACTTCATGTAGAATGGCAAGCAAGTTGTCACTTCTGTGAAGAAGCCCAAAGCTAGACTAAAGCCAGAAACTGAGTGCTTCTACTACAAAGGAAATGGTCACTGGAAGCGGAAATGCCCTGAATATTTGGCGGATAAGAAGGATGGCAAAGTGAACAAGGGTATATTTGATATACAGGATACTATGTGTACCTTACTAGTGTTTATAGTAGCCCCTGGGTATTTGATACTTGTTCGGTTGCTAAAAAATTAGTAACTCGAAACAGGAGTTACAGAATAAACAGAGACTAGTTGAGGGTGAAGTGATGATGTGTGTTGGAAGTGGTTCCAAGATTGATATGATCATCATCGCACACTCCCTATACTTTCGGGATTAGTGTTAAACCTAAATAAATGTTATTTGGCGTTTGCGTTGAGCATGAATATGATTTGATCATGTTTATTGCAATAGGGTTATTCATTTATTGTCAGAGAATAATTGTTGTTCTGTTTACATGAATAAAACCTTCAATGGTCATACACCCAATGAAAATAGCTTGTTGGATCTTGATCGTAGTGATACACATATTCATAATATTGATGCCAAAAGATGCAAAGTTGATAATGATAGTGCAACTTATTTGTGGCACTGCCGTTTGGGTCATATCGGTGTAAAGCGCATAAAGAAACTCCAATAAGATGGACTTTTGGAATCACTTGGTTACGAATCATTTGATGCTTGCGAACCGTGCCTTTTGGGCAAGATGACTAAAACTCCATTCTCCGGAAAAAAGGAACGAGCTACTGACTTGTTGGAAATAATACATACCGATGCATGCGATCCAATGAGTGTTGATGCTGGTGGCGAGTATCGTTATTTTCTGACCTTCACAGATGATTTGAGCATATATGGGTATATCTACTTAATGAAACACAAGTCTGAAACATTTGAAAAGTTCAAAGAATTTCAGAGTGAAGTGGAGAATCATCGTAACAAGAAAATAAAGTTTCTACGATCTGATCGTGGAGGAGAATATTTGATTTACGAGTTTGGCCTTCATATAAAACAAAGTGGAATAGTTTCACAGCTCACGCCACATGGAACACCACAGTGTAATGGTGTGTCCTAATGTCGTAACCGCACTTCATTGGATATGGTGCGATCTATGATGTATCTTACCGATTTACCGCTATCGTTTTGGGGTTATGAATTAGAGACAACTGCATTCACGTTAAATAGGGCACCATCAAAATCCGTTGAGACGACACCTTATGAACTGTGGTTTGGCAAGAAACCAAAGTTGTCATTTCTTAAAGTTTGGGGCTGTGATGCTTATGTGAAGAAACTTCAACCAGATAAGCTCGAACACAAATCATAGAATTGTGTCTTCATAGGATACCCAAAGGAGACTATTGGGTACACCTTCTATCACAGATCTGAAGGCAATATATTCGTTGCTAAGATGGATCCTTTCTAGAGAAGGAGTTTCTCTCGAAAGAAGTGAGTGGGAGGAAAGTAGAGCTTGATAAGGTAATTGTACCTTCTCCCGAATTGGAAAGTAGTTCATCACAGAAATCAGTTCCAGTGATTCCTACACTAATTAGTGAGGAAGCTAATGATGATGATCATGAAACTTCAGATTAAGTTACTACAGAACCTCGTAGGTCTTCCAAAGTACAGTCCGCACAAGAGTGGTACGGTAATCTTATTCTGGAAGTCATATTACTAGACCATGATGAACCTATGAACTATGAGGAAGCGATGATGAGCCTAGATTCCGCGAAATGGCTTGAAGGCCATGAAATCTGAGATGGGATCCATGTATGAGAACAAAGTGTGGACTTTGATGGACTTGCCCGATGATCGGCAAGCCATAGAAAATAAATGGATCTTCAAGAGGAAGACAGACACTGATAGTAGTGTTACTATCTACAAAGCTCGACTTGTCGAAAAAAAGTTTTTTGACAAGTTCAAGGTGTTGAATACGATGAGATTTTCTCACTCGTATCGATGCTTAAGTCTGTCCGAATCATGTTAGCAATTGCCACACTTTATGAAATCTGGTAAATGGATGTTAAAACTGCATTCCTTAATGGATTTATTAAAGAAGAGTTGTATATGATGCAACCAGAAGGTTTTGTCAATCCTAAAGGTGCTAACAAAATGTGCAGGCCCCAGCGATCCATCTATGGACTGGTGCAAGCATCTCGGAGTTGGAATATATGCTTTGATGAGTTGATCAAAGCATATGGTTTTATACAGACTTTTGGAGAAGCCTGTATTTAAAAGAAAGTGAGTGGGAGCTCTGTAGCATTTCTAAAACTATATGTAGATGACATATTGTTGATTGGAAATGATATAGAAATTCTGGATAGCATAAAAGGATACTTGAATAAGAGTTTTTCAAAGAAAGACCTCGGTGAAGCTACTTACACATTGAGCATCAAGATCTATAGAGATAGATCAAGACGCTTGATAAGATTTTTCAATGAGCACATACTTGGATAAGATTTTGAAGTAGTTCAAAATGGAACAGTCAAAGAAGGAGTTGTTGCCTGTGTTGCAAGGTGTGAAGTTGAGTAAGACTCAAAACCCGACCATGGCAGAAAATAGAAAAGGCATGAAAAGTCATTCCCTATGACTCAGTCATAGGGTCTATAAAGTATGCTATGATGTGTACTAGACCTATTTTATACCTTGCTCTGAGTTTGCCAAGGGAATACGATTTTTGATCTAGAAGTAGATCACTAGACCACGGTCAAGAATATCCTTAGTAAGGACTAAGGAAATATTTCTCGATTATGGAGGTGATAAAAGAGCCCATCGTAAAGAGTTACATCGGTGCAACTTTTACACTGATCCAGATGACTCTAAGTCTCAATCTGGATACATATTGAAAGTGGGAGCAATTAGCTAGAGTAGCTCCATGCAGAGCATTGGAGACATAGAATATTTGCAAAATACATATGGCTCTGAATGTGACAGACCCGTTGACTAAACTTCTCTCACGAGCAAAACATGATCATACCTTAGTACTCTTTGGGTGTTAATCACATAGCGATGTGAACTAGATTATTGACTCTAGTAAACCCTTTGGGTGTTGATCACATGACGATGCGAACTATGGGTATTAATCACATACAGATGTGAATATTGATGTTAAATCACATGGTGATGTGAACTAGATTATTGACTCTAGTGCAAGTGGGAGACTGAAGGAAATATGCCCTAGAGACAATAATAAAGTTATTATTTATTTCCTTATTTCATGATAAATGTTTATTATTCATGCTAGAATTGTATTAACCCGAAAAACTTAGTACATGTGTGAATACATAGACAAACATAATGTCACACTACAAAAAAAGACACATCCGTGACATTTTGGGCCGAACGAAAAAAATTTCTATCATACATATGACACTTCTATGATGATAATTGTGACAAAACCCGATATCACCATAGATGTGGTGGGCTCCTACTTCTCTGACAAAAAATCATGACAGAAAATGGGATTTTCGTCCTGGGCGGGCCGGAGACGCACCTGCATGACATTCGTTGGGCCGTCCATGACGGAAAAAACCATGGTAGAAGCGAGGGGCAGGAAAATTTTGGGGAGTTGCCGGTTACGGTGGGAGGTCAGGGGCTGAGCGATGCACGTTTCTCTCTTACACGTACGCGCGTGTGTGCGAGGCGTTCGCTCTAACTGAACCCGAGCGAGGCGTTGGGCTCTAACTGAACCCGAGCGATTGCAATTCAGGCTACACGTTACGGAACCCGAGCGATCGATCGATGGCTGTTAACTGAACCCCATCGAGCGATTCCTTCGCTACTGCTACTAACTGAAGCCGATCGATTGGATGAACAGTGAGCATTGCGGGGGGGTTTGGATGAACAGTGAGTGGTGGCGTTGCCTCTGGATGAACAGGACCCCGTGGCGTGGAGGGCTGGATGAACAGTAGATGGTGGAGGGGTGGATGAATAGTACCCCGTGGTGTGGAGGGCTGGATGAACAGTAGACGGTGGAGGGTTGCCTGTGGAGGGGTGGATTAACATGACCCCGTGGTGTGGAGGGTTGGATGAACAGTAGACGGTGGAGGGGTGCCCATGGAGGGGTGGTTGAACAGTAGCCGGTGGAGTAGCGCACGGTGGAGGATGGATGAACAGGAGCCCGTGGAGGCTGGAGGAGGTCGATGGTGGAGATGAACAGTATCCCGTGGAGTCCCGTTTTGCGGTACGCCACACCCCTCCCGATGAACATGACCCCCATTTCGATCGTAGGAGGTCCGTTTCGTCCGTTTTGCGGTACGCCACACCCCTCCCGATGAACACGACCCCCGTTTCGACCGTAGGAGGTCCGTTTCGTCCGTTTTGCGGTACGCCACACCCCTCCCGATCAACAGGACCCCCGTTTCGACCGTAGGAGGTCTGTTTCCTCTGTTTTGCGGTACGCCACACCCCTCCCGAGCATCAGGACCCCCGTTTCAACCGTAGGAGGTCCGTTTCCTCCGTTTTGTGGTACGCCAGGCCTCCTTTCCATCGCATGTTCCGTCCAAGCCCTCCCGATGAACACGACCACGCATTCTGTTCCGACCCAGCCGGTTGGCTCCCACGCGTTCCGTTGCCTCCCGATGAACACGACGCATTCCGTTGCCTCCCCATGAACACGACGCATTCCATTGCCTCCCCATGAACACGAGCCCTCGCCATACGTATGCGCGAGTAGGCGTTCTAGAGCCCGCCCGTATGTACACATACGTGGCCGTATTTTCTTTCTTGCACCCTGGCCGCTTTACGTACGTCTACATGCTACGTGCGCGCCTCTACTACGACACGTGCGCGCCTCTACTACGACACATGTGCACCTCTACATCAACCAGTATGTACGTACACGTTCGCGACCAGGATGACAACGCTACGTACGCTTCGACCAGGTGGGTCCCGACTGTCAGGCACTTCCTTGCCTGCGAAGATGTAGCTGGTGGGTCCCAGCAGTCAGGGGGGCGAATCGTTTTGGTTTTTTTGCCCGGACGCACTTCCTTGAATGCGAAGGTGTAGCTGCTGGGTCCCAGCAGTCAGGGGGGCGAATCATTTTTTTGCCCGGACGCACTTCCTTGCGTGCGAAGGTGTAGCTGTTTGGTCCCAACAGTCGGTGGGCAAATCGGTTTTTTTTCGGACGCACTTCCTTGCGTGCGAAGATGTAGCTGGTGGTTCCCAGCAGTCAGGGGGGTGAATCGTTTTTTATTCCCAGACGCATTTCCTTGCATGCGAAGATGTAGCTCGTGGGTCCTAGCAGTCCGGGGGCGAATCATTTTTTCGTGAAATAGGTGGCCCGTCCGGTGGGTCCCCGCTGTCAGGTGGAGGAATAATTATTTTGCCCGTAATAAGGAGGCACTTCCTTGCGGCTGCCGTGGACCCAGATGTCAGCCTCTCCACGTACAGTCCACATCCGATGGAAGTCGTTCCTTGACCATGTTGACCACGCCATGCCGAGAGCACCATGGCGGTGGACGACGTCGAGGCCTAGGAAGGGGACGACGCGGAGCCGGGGAAGACGCGGTAGTGGATGCACACGCGAAGAGGAGTACGAGGGTTCACTGGTTCGGCTGCGCTGTCGTCGCTGCAGAATAACAGGGGGTGTGGGTGAGTGAAGGGATGGCCTGGCCAGCGGTGGGAGTAGTAGGGGGCGGTGAGGCCTCCGCGGCAGCATAGTCGGCCACGGGAGGCAGGAGCAGGCGGCACGACCGGCGTTACTTTGGGCGGCTGGAGCAAGAAGACCAGAGGTTGAAGAAGCACGACGGCCGTTGGATGGACATCGTATGGTCACTACATCTAGAATCGTTTATATTGACTAAGTTGACAAAGCCCTTGGTACGTCAACTTAGTAGGCCCACAGGTCAGCTTCCGAAACGGTGCGCCCCAGATGTCAGGGGTGGAATCATTTTTTGGGCGGGTGAAGCTAGAATATCCGAGATTGAAGAAGAAGCACGGCATCTATTGGATGGACATCCAACGGCCACAGCTGCAGGAACCGTGTGTTGACTATAAGTTGACAAAGCATTGCATACGCGTCAACTCTGTTTTTTAGGGGACGCGTCAACTTACGCGTCAACTTAGTAAGGCCAGAAGTGTGTGGCAGAGAACTTATAGCCCATTTGAGATTTGTAAGAATGTGTAGCCCATTTTTGAATTCTAATGGAATTTACTACATCCCATTTACAGTTTGTTAAAAGTACAGCCCATTTCAACCAACCGTTCAAAACAGAATTCAATAAAATTCCCACATTTTGATGGGATCCGAATATTTTTATCTCGAAATTTCTAGTCAGATTAAATACAATTTCAATATAAATTTATATTACGTAAAAATCCAACGAAACATTGCGCTCGCAACAATTAATGAAATTAAAATTTTCAATATCCAAAAATAATATTTTATAAAGTAATCACTGTTTGGTGCATTTTTTATAGTTACTACCCAGATTTTATAATTAAATTCCATTTATTATTTCTTAAAGCCCATTTTCTTGTTAAGCCTAATGCATACCTCCTAGGAAAGATTTGCAGCCCAATGGGGCGGAGAATAACAACTTGACCTTGCCTGGGTATTCCTAAAAAAAGTATAGCTGGGCTAGGCATTTTTAGCTTGAAAAAAATTAATATTTGGGCTGGATATCTGGCCTGGGCTAGACGGGCCACAGCCCGCCCAGTTAATACCTGCAGGATGTTTTCGTTGTTGTTCAGAGGAGAAAAATTAATATCTGGGGTAAACATCGAAAAACTCTGTAGTGCTCACACCTCAAAAACACAAATACTGCTCGAGCTGCTTGGTCCCAGTTGTCGTCCGCTTCTTGTGCAATTCTCTCATTTATTGACTACTCCCTCCTTTCTGGTTTATAATGCTCAATTCAAAAATCTCACCAATCAAGGTAGATGGCGAGTGGTGGAATACTTTTTGTGGTTTTGCAAAAGCACCTAATTAATGCTCTTGTTATCCTCAAAAAATTATGTTTATCAATGTATTAATTGCATTGCATGCATGCATAAAGTACATGCATTGGTCAATTTTCTCTTAATACTTGCATGCAATGATTTAATGCACCTTGGAATCTGAACATGTGATGGAAAACAACCAAATATAGCCTTATAAAATGGAAAAACTAAAATTTTGAGATAAGCCCTATAAACCGGAAAGGAGGAAGTACATAGGTTGACAATAGTGTGGGACCGTGATGTCAGGAAACCAGGAGGAAGAAATTTATTGTCAACCTATGTACCTGAGGCACTTGCGTACGTGAGGAGGCACTTGCGTACGTGAGGCTATGGACCTGGTGGGTCCCCATTGTCATCCTCTCCAAGTAAAGTAATCTCCTCGCCCGCGCGCGCTTTCCGCATGAAACAGTCGGCGCCGGCCGCCCCGATTCCCAGCGCAGGCGATTGCTCCGCCTTCAAACGACACAAGTGCCGTCTGTCCGTCCATCTGCCGCACACATTAATGATACGCGGTTGCCGAGGCGGCTACTCCGGCGCCACACGTCTGTCCCTCCGCTCGCGCACCATTGCTATATAAACTGTTGCGCCGGCCATACCCGCAGTCATCCGCATTCGTTCCCTTTCTCCTGTCTACACCACTACTGCCCACCATGGCTTCCTCGCGCTCCAGTGCTCTTCAGGACGGGCGGACGACGGACCACAAGGAAATGGCAGCCATTGTTGCCGACCGGCTGGCCGGCAGGCAGCCGAAGGATGATGACGTCCCAATGGAGAACATGGTAGTCGACGATCCGGCGCCCACCCCCTCCTCCGTGCCATCCTCGCCGGTGCATTGCACCATGACCATCGGCGAGGCCCATGCCCAATATATGGACAGGGTGAGGCAGATGCGTGAGGAGCAGTTCCGGGAGGCGCAGGCCGACGCCGCCTACAACCACCATCTCCTCCAGGAGCACCTGCAGGCGGAGGAGCAGATCGCCGAGGAGCGGGCGGAGCAGGAGGCGCTGCTTGACTCGTATCGCTCTTCCCGCAAGGTCCGCCTCGAGCGCTGGTGGTACCACATGCGGGTGGCGGAGGCTGCGTCCACCTACAAAGAGGCTAGCAAAGAGGACGATGAAGCGGGCGAGGCGCTGTTTGGTGAGACCCAGGACGAGGCAGAGGACAATGCCGGCTCCGACGAGTCCCCGCTCCACTGGCATCGACGAGGCCCTGCTCCGCCGAGGCCCCGCAGTGCCAACAATGAGGCAGAGGACACCACCAGCTCCGCCGAGGCCCCGCGGTGCCAACCACGAAGCAGAGGACACCGCCGGCTCCGTCGAGCCCCCGCCCCGCCAACAACGAGGCAGAGGACATCGCCGGCTCAGCCGAGGCCCCACCCTGCCGGCAACATGGGGGAGGATTTCCACCGCTCCGCTAAGGCACCGCCCGCCAGCAACGAGACAGAGGACATCGCCGGCTCCGCCGAGGCCCCGCCCCGCTGCCAACGAGGCCGCCCACACAGAAAACGAGGAAGAGTAGAACATGGTAGGTCACCGTCGCTCGGGTCCAAGTAAGGACACCGCTGCTACCCTCCGGTTGAAGCCAAGCTAGGCGGGTTGACCATTGACGGCCGGTTAGCTTCTTGGCGGCGACATGGAGTCGGAGAGCTACATTGGAGAAGAACGCTGCTTCTACTTAACTGCTGGTGCAGTTGGCTGACTGACACGTGGGCCCAACAGGCCACATGTGAGTTACGCAACTGCACCTGCAGTTAAGTCACTGAAGCTTCTGTTCGGCTCAGCGTGACACAGGTGGGTAGCTTCGGTTAATTAATTATACCTCCAGCGCACCCCTTTTTAGTTCAAGAATGTATGAAATGTAATGAAATCCGACATGTTTATATGAAATCCGATCGTGTATGAATGAATTTATTTTGATTAGTTCGAATTCCTGTATCACTGGCATTTGATGAACATGCAAAACAATACGTACTAGCATTATTCCCAGGGTGATCACCTCGTTTGCAGCAGTTTCACATGTACTCCCTCCGGTCCTTTCTAGTCTGCATACAAGTTTTGTCTACGGTCAAAGTATCTCTACTTTGACCAATCTTATACAAAAAAGTATGCAATTTCAGAATGTGTGAAGTAAAAAGGAACAGAAAGAGTACATGGAATTTGAGCAGCTTTTTAGCATTTCTGTACATTGCAATCAAACACACAGGCCTGGCAATTCATAGAGAACATTCAAAACAATCGATGATTATCCATCTCAGTGACTCACATGTCAGAGGCAATATTTACTTCACAACTAAAGAATAAAGAAAAAATTGATTGACGCTGCTGACAGCAAAGGGCGTCCCATTCAAAAATATCAAACGCATATCTTGCTAAAATCAATGAGCAAAATTTGACAAGGTTGTCCCATTCCAAAATATCAAATGCCTACGATTGTGGAACGGGCAGGGTTTGTCATCAGTTTGGACATTGACATGGCACGTCGTGCTAAATAAACCAGCTGTTCTTTTTGTGCAGTTCCACCAAAATCAACCAAATTCGCGCATAGCTTGTATGATTTCGCCATTATATGTTGCAATGCCTTGAACTTATGGGAACCTCCTTTCTTGTGGTGGAAATGAATGATTCAATGTATTCATGAACATTTTGTGTAGTTCCCATTGAAATCAAGCTGCGCACCCCTATTTGCACAAATACAAAAAAGTGATTAGTATAAAGCAAATTGTACTAAGAATTGACAGTTTCAACAGGCACATACATGGTCCATGTAGAGCACACTTTTAGAAAAATGGAACTCACCAGAAAGAATCCTAGAACAACATTGTACTCGTGCATCACAGCAAAAAATGGAGATTTATCAGTCCTTCTGAGCTGAAGTTAGTTTGGTCTTGTGAAGAGTAATGTAACCATCCTTCAACTGCTACTTCTGATGAGAAGATAGATAGGGCATCTTCATCCTGGCATAATCGGAACTAGTCACTTCACGTACTCCATATTCTTCTTCAGAGGAAGATGATCCTGTTGTACAAAGACAAGAGGACTACTAAATGCTAGCATCTCTGTTTGCTCAAAAAAAGGAAAGGAAATATTTAAAAAAGCAAAGATGAAGCACTTCTCAAGGACAATACCACTATTTCATGACAGTATCTAAACAGTAGCACAACACCAATAGAGATGACAAATCTCAATCATATGGGTGAAATCAGTGGGCGAGTACCAACCTTTGTCAGGAGGCTAATTGTGTAGAGCATACAGATGAAGCACTTCTCCGGAACCATCTGTTGCTATCTACGGGGGTAGCCATGCTTACTATATACTCCTCGATTAGTTTAATGTTTCCAACATCTTCTTGTGCAGTTCCACTAAAACATATGGTATCTTCAAAGAAGATCCCTGTATGCACAAGTAGAGATAATTATGTATGGCATCAAATCAGTGGCAAACAATTGGTAATTCCAGCCATAGCAATAAATTAAGATGTAAAACTATATCATTACTTGTGTCATCATAGTTCTAGTGCTTCATTACAGCACCGGGGGTTGATTTTTGTTTTTCTTCCGCTTGTTCTTCCCCTTCATCACTTGGTTCAATAAGAAGACCTCTCATGATGCGGAATTCAAACAACTCACAAGAAGAAGATCTGAACCAAATTCGCCTTAATGGATAGGAGGTAAGATCTCCTCTTGTGTAGTTCCACTAAGATCAAGCAATCAAGCAACTTGTCGGTGTGACATTTTCGTTGAACTGCACAAAACACTCTTAAAACAAAAGTGTTTTGTGCAGTGCAACAAAAGGTCACAATGGCAACAAGGTGAAGTAGATAACCCTGTTTACACAGAGGTGCAAAGGAAACAATTAGTGGTCAATAACGGTGGATGACATAGAAGCCAACAAAAAGAAGCATCTACCTTATCTAAATGGGAAAGAAAGCAAGACAGGAGCATTTCTCAAACGGTGGCATTGATTAATATTAACATAGAGATTATATTAACAATAAAATTCATTAAACATGTAAGTTGCTTTTAACTGTGGCATTGCATCAATTTTCCAGCGGCATTATTAGAGGGTGTTTGTTTACAGGGACATTTTGGTGTAGGGACTAAAAAACTCCGTGTCAGTCCCATCTAAACCAAACAGGAGGGACTTTTAGGGACTAAAAGTGGGCATTTGGGACTAAAGAAAGAAGACCCTGAGGGAGTCTTTTTGGGACTTTTTCCAACAGTTTCCCTGCCACGCATCGCACCTTGTTTCTATCAGTTCATTACTAGGGGTAACATGGTCTTTTAGCATGTCATTTAATAACCTCTAGTCCATGTTTTGTCCCTGGAACCAAGCAGGTAGGGACTAGGGAGATTTTAACCAACCAGGGTCTTAGATTTAACAACAGCTAATGAGTTGCACGGGACAGTGGACGCACCAGCACCATGTGCATCTACCGATGTACTGTGGTCGTGCATAGTCTGTTGCAACAAAGAACAAACAACCAAGGAGCATATTTGTGTTGGTCCCAGTTTTGTTATCTATAGACACCTTTCCCTATGTGAGCACAGCAAATCTAGTCCTGCTCAAACTCTACAGCCTTGTCCCTTCCTTTCCTTTTTGAACTAGTACTTTCGCCCCTTCCTTTCCTCTTTGAACCACGTCCTAGATTTATGTGATACAACTTTCCCCACTACTTTCCCCCATTCCTTTCCTCTTTGAACCACGTCCTAGATTCATGCTATACAACTTTCCCCCTTCATTTCCTCTTTGAACCACGTCCTAGATCATGCTATATACAACTTTTCCCACTACTTTCCCCCACTCCTTTCCTCTTTGAACCACGTCCTAGATTCATGGTATACATGCAGCTAGAGCAATGCATGTGGAGTAAGTAAAATATACCTTAAGGTTCTTGGGGCGTGGTTCGGTGGGCGACGGGACGGCTGCGAAGAAGAACGGGTCGGAGGCCCTCCCGCACCGCCGCTGGGTGGAAAGTGAATAGCTGCGCTGGTAGTGGATTCCCTCCCTCATCGACGGCGACAGCGTTAAGCCTCCTTCCCTTCCCGGTGGACGGATCATGCCGGCTCTTTGAGAAGTAGTGAGGGGAGAGAGAGGCCAATGATGTCTTGTTTAGATCTGGAGAGGGCGAGAGAGTGTGAAGAGAGCAACTACAAGCGCTGAGGCTCCAGCAGGAGAGGGCGAGAGAGTGTGAAGAGAGCAACTACAAGCGTTGAGGCTCCAGCGTGTATATATATATACTGGAGAGAGAGAGAGTGAAGCGTGCAAACCCTAGAAAACATTTTGACCAGTAAAAGAATCCTCTTGGCAAAAATTATGCTCAAGTGTAGTTATCGAACCCGAGACCTCAAGTTTGATGAGCGAAGAGGCTAACCAGCTACACAACCCTCCCGTTATGTTCAACAAGAGGAAAATAACCTTTTATACATTCCTGCATTCGTGTGACAAGCATGCCCTGTTATTTTGTGTGTGTGGCAGTCATTGGGATTTCAATCGTAATCGTGTCATGTGGCTTTGGTGGTAAGACTATCCACAATGGTGCAGAAACAATGCAGCCTTAGTCACCTTACCTCTCTCCACGTAGTACATTGGGTCCCACCAGTCAGAGGGTGAAACAAACAAATTAATAAGAAAAATTAAAAGCACCAGCGGTGTATCTTACCTCACACATCTCGCTACTGCTCGGGAACACTGTCCAATTGATCCCTCTGTTCGCTCGCGTACTATTTTAAGTGAATCCTTATTATAACATGCACACAAATTTTGGGCACTTGTATTCGACTTAAGTCAGTGTGCCACCGTATCTCGTATACTTACTACTCCCTCCGTCTAGGTGTAATAAGTCATGTTAGAAGGTGCAACGGGACCATGGTGCGTGCGTGTGCATGTGTGCGTTTAACAGCATGTGTGTGTTAGAGAGTGCGACAGATCGACCTACTCCTATAGAGAGATGGTGTGTAGTGTACGATTTTATCCGCGAGAGTCGGTGCATCCTCTCATTTCCGGGCGTGTCCGGTAGGGACATGCGGACAGCTGCCATGCCCGCTCCTGGCCAGCCTGGCCCACTCAAAGCCCCTCCATCGCCCGCGCGTGCTTCCCACCCGAAACGGTTAGTGCTGCTCCAAAGAATTGGTGCCGCATTCATGCTCGGGCAGAGCGTACGCAACCTCTCACTGGCGCAAGAGTGATGGTTGCTTCGTCCGTCCAACTTACTGCTGGGTCTATGTGATTTGACGGCTCATTAGTCTTTATTACCGAGGTGGTAGGACTGCTAGATGTCCCACGCTTTCGGCGAAAGGAGGTACTACTACTACTAGATTACAATTTTCTCCATTCTTACAGCGGAGTGCAAGAGCAGTGAAAACACGCAGGCTCAGTGATTACATGGCCCACCTCACACTATCACCGTGTGACACCTAACTCTTTACATAGTACTCCCTCCATTCCTAAATATTACTAGATGAGTCCCCGCGCGTTGCCGCGGAACAGCGGTATATCTCTCTGCGCAAAATTATCGATTTCATAGAACTAAAAAAACTCTATAACCGCATGACAAATGTGGTAGCCAAACTAAATAAACTCCCATCATCATTCAGATCATCCCACGTAAGGAAAAAAGATCAGCCAACTCCTACTGCATAATGGGATTATATTTTTCTTTTTGACATGTTAATGGGACTTAAAATCTCACTTACATGCATGCTACCGGTGCATGCTTGCATGCAGACATGTTGATGTGATTTAAAACCCACTCACATGCATGTGCCACAGTATATCCGCATGTTTGCATGTGTCTTAGTGCGGAGCCTCTCAACGTCTAGATCAGACGGCTATTATGGACTGATTTACCTCATCTAAAAGCTACATCAATTTTGATGATGTGGCTCAAGGAGAGGATAGAGAATTCCTAGTAGTGGGGGCTAGCTATTACTAGTAGATAAGTCTTGGTAGAGATTGCACTAGGTGAACTACGTACAGAACAAAATGAATGAATCTACACTTAAAATGCATCTATATGCATCCGCATGCGGTTCATGGTGAAATCTCTACAAAGACTTATATCTAGGAACGGAGAAAGTACTAGTATAGTACTACGTACTGTCATTTATCAATGAGATAAATTTGTACAATGCTATGAAGCTTCCAGCTCCTGTTACATGTATCTTGTGTCCAAGGTTGCCCGTTGCAACATTTCATCAAATACAAAGGAGACTAACATGCATGCTATTGCATCTCAATGATTGATAGATCATAGCAAATATGTACCCCCTCCGTTCCAAAATAAGTGTCTCAACTTTGTGCAAACTTTAGTACAAAGTTGTACTACTACTAAAGTTAACACTTATTTTGGAACAGAGGCAGCTAAAGAAAAAAACGATCCATGCAGTCCCTAGCCCTTGAACCGTGAACCCTGACCAGGCTTCAATTTGCTGGCAACATTCGATCTTCCTAATAAATGAAGTTTGCAACCTTTTGACCATCAGATCATTTTGTGCAGTTTCAGCAAAATCAAAATTGCATCCCTCTGGCAAAGAAATTGAAGAAGCGTGATTAGAATAAGATTACTGGGACTAGTTGATGAGACATAAACTCATCACGAATACAGTACGTAGAAGCCAGTAGAGGTTTCCCTCAAAAAAACCAGTAGAGGTATCAGGTATGTGCGGGGCAAAGAAATAGAGAAATATCCACAGGGAGTGATGTGGGCAGCTGGAGCAGTGGTGCCAGCCGGCTGTAAAGGGAGTTGTACCTGAGGGACGTAGCTCAACCTTGAGGAGGGCGGCGGGAGGCGGCAACTACCCACGTCGTGGCAGTGAGCAAGGGACGAAGGCAACCTCACCGGCTTTGTGAGAGAGAACGGCGGGGACCCCTGACCGGGACGTGCCGACAGTGGGTTTTCACCGTCGGCGACGGCCACCGCATCTACACTAAGCATCGACCCCTTCCCCAAGCAGACGTGATCCGCCGGGATGTTAGAGATGTGGCCACAGTCATTTTGTGCGAGAGAGTGTGAAGAGGACAATCCCAGCAAGCAACCGTGTAGGCTGGCCCGTCCTGACTATGTATATAGTGGAGCGCTCGTGCGTGTAGGAGTAAACTCCTCTCCAAAATATTAACCTTGCGATTGGCTCTTCGCCTCTTTGGGAAGTCGAGCAATAATGGTAGTGCAGTATATATCGTTCTGGCTATATGAGACCGAATGAATTGCTGCATGTCCACCACGTGGGCGAGGGTCGAGGGGCGAGGGAGAGTGCTACTACCTCCGTCCTGGTTTATAGGTCCCTTTTATAGTTTGTGCCAAATTTTGACTAAAGATTTAACTAACAAAATGTTAATGCATGTCAAGAAAAATTATCTCATTGGATTCGTATTTGAACATAGTTTTCAAAAATATAATGTTTGGTGACATGCGTGAACATTTTCTTAGTTTAATCTATGATCAAAATTTGGCACGAAATACAATGGGGACCAATAAACCCGAACAGAGGTAGTAGTACATACAGAGCAAAATGAGTGAATCTACACTCTAAAATACGTCTATATACATCAGTATTTGGAGTATGTACTAGTAGTTCATATTGAAATCTACTAAAGGACTTATATATTCCAAACAATATGATATAATCTCTATAACCAAGGTAATAGGGACGAGGAGTAAACGGAGGGAGTAGTAAATTTTTCTCCTCGTCCCGCGAGCCACCGCGCGCATGGGCGAGGGAGCGAGCGTAAAGGCAGAGCAAGCTTCACCTCATCCTGCGAGCCACCGCGCCCGTGGGTGGGGGAGACAGCATACTAAGAAAGCTTCTCCTCGTTCTGCGAGTTGATGGGACACATCAAAAGTACTCCAGTGTATAGAGCCTTGCCTCTAAGGTAGGCCCCACATGGTTTGCCTCTTTTTTTAATTTGACATAACACGTCAAGTCACAATTTGTTTGTTCACCCATGGTAGACAATCGTCCCTCCACTAAGTGGACAACCAGTACACGTGCCAAATTACCACGTGGGCTGCCTTTTTCGTACAGAAATGAGCTCCACCGTGTACCCGCGCGGGTGTGGTTGGGAAAGAGACAGGAGTACGTGCACCGTGCATGCACCTCTTCTCTTCGTGCATGTCCCCCACCTACGTGGGTGTGTGTGAGAGATACAAACCGCGTTCATGAGTGTTTTTGTTTTGGGGTGGGGGTGGGGGGTTGATTTCGTGAATTATTTGTGGGAATATGTGTCGATGACATCTCAAATAAAATTTTGCATGCAATGTGTGTGAAATGGAGGCCTATCCATATCATACATAGATGGTCGGGCAATCCACGAGAAGAGAGGGAGGGGTCATAGCTAACGATAGAGTCGAAGAGAGGATCAAGTGGGTGGGTGGGAGATCGATGAAGAGAGCCATCGAAATTGTGTGTGTGTGCAATTCAAAGATATAGCGCGACTGGCCTACCGGAACGTTAGAGGGCACATGTCAAGTTTGTGTGTGGCAGGGAGACGTGACTGGAGCGCTCGATGTATCGGTGTGTGTGGGGAGGAGGGGGTGGGGGGAGGGGTAGGTAGTGGCCTAACTATAGAGGTAGAACGACTCGTATATGTGTTGAGAAGGAGAGACCCAGCTATGTCTTGAGGGAGATCGGTCGACATCCATACATAACTGAAGGACGGGAAATATGATGGAATAGAGAGAGAGAGGAGAGAGAGAGGGAGGGAGAGGGAGGGAGAGGGGTAGAGTGCTGGATGGGTGATGGAGTTGCTTCTTGGAGATGTTGGGAGAGGCCTACTGGACAAACTGAGGGTGGAACTGCAATGTTATCGATAAGAGTGGGTATGTGTTTCTGTGTGTGCCTGTGCATGATAGATCTGTCGGGACGCATCCATGGATGATGAAGGGGAACCATGTGTTTGGTAAGCAAACCTAACTATATCGGTAGATCAATTGTTGTTTGTCGGAGGAAGGGAGAGACACAACTAATGAGGTAGATCGATTGACGTCTCGGTAAAAACGAGTTATAAGGACCTAGCTAGCTATATGTATAGCAAGAGATCGGTCAGTGTACGTCCATTTGTTAGAGGCAAATAAGGCCCAGCGAGATGGATAGATAGAGAGAATGGAGCTAGGAGGTGGTGCGAGAGGCCCAACTACTAGCAAGATAGGGGGAGGAGTGTGCGGTTGTGAGATCGATGAAAAGAGGGGCGAGAGTTTACACGTGTGTCTGACCGTATGAGAGACATGAGTCAAGGACACATAAAGGAGGAGATTGAAGTTGTGTGTGTATGTTGTAGGCAGGACCCGCTGGAGAGGTTTATCGATCGGTGTGTGTCGGAAAGGAGTTGTGGAGACTCTGGGAGAACGACCTAAAGAAAAAAATGAATGTTCCCGGTGGATAGAATGCCGAGGGAGGGGGAGGGCGAGGAGGGCGTGTGCATGCACGAGAGAAAGTTAGTGGTAGCTACAAAGGTTAGAGGATTGTGTGGGTGTAAGAGACTAACAAAGATCATAATTTGAGATGAAAGCGGATTCATATATTTGAATAGGAGATCATAGTGTATTTAACATTGGATGCATGAATATAGCGGTGATACACGTGTTGTGCACATGTTATACCATAATGTGATAATGCATAGCGTTTGCAACTCACAGCTAAATGCCAAACAATCTAAACCATACTATACATCAAACAATCTCACATTTTATTTGAATTTGTGATAATGTGTGGCATTTGTAGCTTACAACTAAATATCAAGCAATCTAAACAATACTATATATCGAACATTCTCACATTTTATTTGAATTTGTGGAAATGTGTGGTGTTTGCAACTCACACCTAAATACTTGTAGGCGTAGGGGGTGGGGCACCATACATAATGTGATAAACACATTATACATATGAGATATGGTTTAGATTATGAAGATCTAGCTAGAGCTAGAAATGTAATGTGATTTGAAATCAAAATAAAGTGGATTCAAAAAATCTAGTTCGAGTTCATATAGTACACATAGTTCATATGTAACTCGAGACTAATCATGTGGTGTGCTGTGAAGATAATACACAAACAATGGTTTAACTTGACAATAATGATGATTGTAGATCTTATTAAAACAGAGAAATGAATTAAAATGCTTTGACTTCACAACAATCATTACTATAGATCTTATTCAAATTTAGTTCATATTGAAGCGGTAGTATATACGTTTGGAATGCACTAAAATGTTCATTTGAGTAGTAGGTTGCATGATACACGTAGAGAAATATTTTAATTGAACATAACATGAATTCAAAGTTTTGAATCACATTTGTAGTGCGCATTGATTTGGTACAGTATATGTTAGGCTTGTCCGGAAATTTCAACCTGCGCCTTGTTAGCCCGAAATATTTAAGATATATCTTTGTCTCATTGTGCTCCGACAACTCCTCCATCTCAACCTGCGCCTTGCTATTCCGAAATTACAACGCGCGCGAAAACTCCCACCTCCTGTGAAATCCCGACATGAGAAATGCCCGTGGCACCCCTGAACCGAAAGAACCGCCTCAAATCGGTGGGGGGTACTTTCGTAACTTACCCCACATTTCGGACAAGCGCGTCTCTAAGCCATGGTTCCCCACTGCCATCCCATCCGCCCACCCATTCGTACACCGAGGCCGCGAAAACCCGCGACGAAACCCCACACCCTGCTCCGTCCGCCACCCAGCCAGAGCCTCTTCCCAAACGACGTCGTCCATAGCAACACCTCGACGTCCCTCATCCACCGTACCGGATGAGGATCCGTCGTCGATCTCATCGTCCCGCCGGTTCAACCACCCCGTCCTCCACCTCCAAGGAGCTGCCCCGACGTTCCCCTCGTCTTTCGCGCCACCTCCATTCCCACACTTCTGTCTTCACCTGCACCATAGGAAGAGCATCATCATCGCCATTTCCTCGGATGAAGCTGTGGCCTAATCGGCGCCACCAAAGAGGTTGTACACTAATCGCCGCATTTTCTTCTTGATTCGATCTCACGGTGCTGCCCGCGCTCGGTCCCGAGCCAACACGGCGCGGCTCCATCCACGGCGGCCTCGCCGGCCACTTCCTCCACGGTGTTGCTCCCTTGGCGGCGACGTCCACATCAGTAGGAGCTACTGCTGCTTTAGCTCTCGCTCGCGCTGCTGCTCTGCTCTTGCTCTCGATCCCCTGCCTGGTCTGCTCTTGCTCGCACTGCTGCTCTCGTTGTTGCTCTTGCTTGCGATGCTCCTCCGATTTGGCTACACTTCAGTCGACTGAATCGACTTTTGGGTCAGTCGATTTTCAAGGGGTGGGCTCGCCGGGGTGAAGGAAGAACCAGCCACAGCGGGGAGGGGGCTCGCCGGAGAGGTACCCCACTATCTAACTTAGGGTTCAGGATGTGGCCGGTGGTCGCCGGCGGTGGCGGGGCGTTGGCGGGGCGGTGGCGTGGGGA
>NC_057807.1:618618049-618620363 GCF_018294505.1 Triticum aestivum | reverse complement strand
CCTAGAGGGATGACCGGGGCAGCCGCGGACCGGCGGTGGGGAGTGTTTTTGAGGCGGGCGGGGCGGCGCACCACGGGCTGCGAGCGGGAGGGCTGCTATTTGGCCGGTGGTGGCTGGCGGCTCAAGGGGGTGGAGGTTGAAGATGAATCGCAGGCCCTTGATTTCATATCCAACGGCTGCAAAATCGACTGACCAGAGATGAAAAAGTCAGTCGATCGACGTGTAGCCTCACCTTGCTAGTGCGTTCAGTTTCGACAGCAAAATTCAGTTTCGACAGCAAAGTTCAGTTTTGACAGTTAAGTTCAGTTTCGACAGTTAAGTTCAGTTTCGACAGTTAAGTTCAGAGATGAGCGGCTGATGTATTTTACATCTAGCACTTTGTGGTTATGTATTTTACGTCATGTATTGGAGATGCTATTAGAATTCCACTCATGTTAACGTTGTTTGTTGTCTCTCTTGTCCTGCTTCAACCTCAGCGTCGTACAACTCACCAGAGCTGCTCCAATGACGAAACCCTCCATCACAGTGGAGCAGTACCTCGGGCTCCATCTCCAGACGCCTAAGATCTTCTTCCCCTCCTCCGACAGCAAAGTCAGCCGGAGCATCCTCACCGGCCAACCCAATCACGCTGATATCGACATGGCTTCGCCAAAGAGGTTGTACACTTGTTGCATCTCTTTTTTACTCTACATGTTATATATATTGTCCACTGAGAACACGGATTTGTTCCTTTAGTGTCTCCTTGAAAGAAAAAACTTAGGAATTTTAATTTTCACTTGTCCTCCTTTTCAAATTCCTATTCATGAAGCACAAGACTAAGAGATAGTAGCATCATAGCATTATAACCGTACATTTTCTTGTGGTTTGACTTAATCTCACCATGCTTCTTTACATCCAGTGATCTTCCAATTGTTGTGAATCAAACACCCAGATTGGCAGAAATCCTGTGTTTTTAAATTCTCTGTTTTGCACGTGCATTCCTATCCTATTCCTGTCTATTTCCTATCCCTGCATTGTTGGAATCCTCCAATTCAAACGAGCCCTTACAGAATTACTTCTCTTACAGATAGTTGTCAAAGAAAACCTTGCGTGGTTTGTCCCGCTCCTACTGCACCATCGTCCACCCCAGCTCAGTTGCTCCAATGATAGAAGGGTCCAGTACAGCAGGGATTCGGCCTCCAGACTGTCTTTCGCCGCCTCAGATCTTCTTCCCCGCCGCTGGCATCCATGAAAACTGCATTACCATCATCAACCGAGCAGATGACCTCGAGGACTACACGGGTCCGCAAGAGAGGTCGCACTCTTTCGTGTCTGCTTACGTTATGCATCGCTTAATATTACATGCTACTTTATCATCCAGTTCACCGATTAGACTCTGAGTCAGCTCCAAACTAATGGTCAAACTTGAGTTTTTAAATGGTTGTGGGGTACATATCGGGGCCGCTATCAATAGTATCTATCTACTATCTGGTTAATTTCCGGTGTCTACTATGAGTTTCATGTTGGGTGGGAAACAAACAGTAAAGAAGCCACTATCTGTATTTTTAACTGAAGCCATTATCTGCCTGCTATTATTGGTTTTGGGTCTATCCACAGGTTGCTACCATCACTCTGGATTTCTGCATGCACTCCTTACATAATCTCACTATGTTTTATTCCTATGCATGACAGTTATTTTAAACAATGGAACTGAACATGTAGAGCAAAAGAGACGAGCCTTGTGTGGCAATAAAATTTCATGCAAACGTCGCTCCATGGTAGGCGCAAAGGCAGCCCCCCTCCACGCATTTCGAATTGTAATCCATAGGAAGATATCTGTTCTGAGGGGGATTCAGAAGGAGAAGACAACTCCTATTTACCCCATGAGGTCTTCGCTCTAACTTGGCATGCTGATGTTGGTTATATAATGCATATGGTGTCTTGCATTGCTTACTTTATACATCAAATATGTCATCTGCTTAGTTTAGACATCCTTTGTGTGAATGCCATCTGTTTAGTTTATTCATCGTTTATGTGAATTATGCAATGCCATCTTGTTTAGCCAAGCATCATATATGTGAATTTTGCAATGCCATACTGCTTAGCCAGTCATCTTATATGTAAATTATATCAGGCCATCCTTTTTTTCCATAACATATTACATTTGTCAACAATGTTAGTACATTCAACTGCTCTTCGTGTACATCAGCCATTTGACACGGTGATGGAAAATTCTGGAGTGAAAACAAGGTCTTCAGAGCAGAATATGCTATCTGACGAAGCGCATATCTCGCTGGTTACGGTTAGCTCCTCAGAGGAAGATTCAGAGACAAAT
>NC_057807.1:618257777-618261488 GCF_018294505.1 Triticum aestivum | reverse complement strand
GGTGGCGGCGGCGAGGGGCGACGAGGCGAGGGGAGGGGGCGACGGGGCGAGGGAAGGTGGGGCAAGGGGGCGGCAAGGGTAGGGGGCCGACGGGGCGAGGGGAGGTGGGGCTCGACATTACTAACAAGTTTTCTTTATTTTTTTTAAACTACTAATGGCGCACTGTGGGTGTGGGCGCCATTACTATGTCAACTAGTAGTGGCGCACTATACCACGGTGTGCCATTAGTAACATTTTTTTTCAAAACTACTAATGGCGCACCTCACACCAGGTGCGCCATTCGTAATATATTACTAATGGCGCGCCAACACATGGTGCGCCATTAGTATATAGTAATGGCACACCACATGTCTGGTGCGCCATTAATGGTCATATCATCTATAGCTCTTTTCCTAGTAGTGCCTCCATGATGGTGTCTAGATTGGATCTCGTGGTTCTTGAACTTGCGGCGGCTGGAATTGTGTTTCGTAGACTCCCTTAGGGTTTTTGAAATATTTGTGTATTCATAGGGCGAAGAGGCGGTGCGGGAGGCCACCGAGGTGGGCACAACCCACCAGGGCGCGCCTGGGCCCCAGGGGTGCCCAGGTGGGTTGTGCCCCCCTCGGGGCACCCCTCTGATACTTCTTTGGCCAATCTTGTGTCTTCTGGTCCAAAAAATTCTCCAAAAAGTTTTGCTGCATTTGGATTCTGTTTGGTATTAATTTTCTGTGAAGTAAAAAGCAAGCAAAAACAGCAACAGGCACTGGGCACTATGTCAATAGGTTAGTCCCAAAAAATGCTATAAAGTTGCTATAAAATGATTGTAAAACATCCAAGAATGATAATATAATAGCATGGAACAATCAAAAAATATTAGATACGTTGGAGACGTATCATTGCCGAATGCAATACACCAGTTAGAAGTATGACTGCGATGATGATGGTAGCGATGGCTATGAGATTAGATGGGAAATGGCGACGGCTAGGGTTGAAAGATTGGTTATGGTTCTCCGTTTTGCGAATGGTGCTCTAACTGTTGATATTCTAGAGTCGACCCCTTTATAAGTTGGTTAGGTGGACCATCTGGTGCTGACAGCAGTTGGTACGAGCGGGCGCGCTCGGACCATGCGCCATCTTGCGCTCTGTTGAGTCTGGTGCCCCTCCAATTGACTTGCCGCATCCACCAAACTGTGTATTTCTACGTATGTGATGATATCTTTTCATGTGTAGGTCCCTTTCTCGTGAAAACACATTAAACAAAAGATTTTGCGATCTCTCTCATTCATTTGTCATTAGTGGCAGTATCAGAGTGATTATCTTAGAAATTCTGGCATTATCCGGTTTAAACAATAGTGTGATGAGCGTAAAAATGTCAACAAAAATATCACTCATGAAAGCCGAATCTAGTTACTATGGTTTAGCAAAACAAATTCGAAGGCCCTGCTTGAGGACACATCTGGTGCTTGGCTACAATTTGATAGTATAGTTGTTCCTGCCTTAGGCAGTGCTCCTCTATTCCTATCGGCATGGTGTTTGACAGGGCACACCAGCTATTGTTGTGCCTGGTGGTCTTGCATCTTCTTCGACAAGTTTGTTCAATGTTGGTGGTTGGTGGGCTGTCAAGGCTAATCTCCGTGAGTCTCTGGTGCATGTGGTGCTATTGTCAAGGACTTGAGGTACTGGGTCTTGGTCTAGCTCTCTTGGTATGCCAGCCTCCTACCTAGAGGCTTGTGAAGGTGGGGTGCGGGGTTCTCGGGTGAAGGCTTTGGCTGATGGGGATCAATACAGGTGGCGAAGGCTTCCATGGGCCTTTTCTCCTTTGAAAATCTCACCCTTATATTGGACCATGGTTTGCTAGATCTTGGGGTTTGGGGATACGTTGTTATGGTGCGATGGAGATGCGTCGGGCGACATCTCGGGTGGTCTGAGGCTCCTCACAAGAGGCTCATGGGGTGGAGGGGCTTAGAGCATCTCCAACTGTTCGGCCCCCGAGGGCTTGAAGCCGCGCCGCTTGGGGGCTAACCGCGATAAATTCGGTGTGTGTGTGTAGGGGGGCTCACAGATTCAACAAAAACTAATTTTATCACATAGTTCATCACAGAAACAATACAAATCAAATAGTTCAACGAAGCAAATTCACAATTCAAACACAAATTCAATTACATTGAACTAGGTGTTGCCCTTGAGCCTCCATAGGTGTTCCACCAGATCGTGTTGCAGTTCTTGATGTACCTGTGGGTCTCGGTTCTCCTGGTGCATATTGAGGAAGGCAGCCCATGCTGCCGATACTTGGTGATCAACAGCTGCAAGAGGACCCTACTTGTACTATGGTTAAGTGTCAAACACTGGCTCTTCCTACTCGCTCTCCATGATCATGTTGTGCAAGATGACACATCAAGTCATCACCTCCCACATTTGAGATTTCGACCAGGCCAGAGCAAGGTACCGGATAACAACAAATCGAGATTGGAGCACACCAAATGCCCGCTCGCATCCTTACTGCAAGCCTCCCAAAACTTGGCAAAGTAGGAGTTCTTGCCTCTCGGCACATGGTTTGAGATAGTCTTCACAAATGTGTACCATCTCGGATAGATGCCATCTGCTAGGTATTATCCCTTTTTGTAGTGGCGCCCATTGACCTCGAAGTTCACCGGCAGAGCATGACCTTCAGCAAGCTTGGCAAAGACATTCGAGCACTACAGTACGTTGATGTCATTGTGAGTTCCTGGCATTACCAAAGAAGGATTGCCAAATCCAGAGGTCTTGTGTGGCCACTGCCTCAAGTACTACACTTCAATCGCCTTTGGCGCCTTTGTACATCCCCTGCAAAACAAATGGACAGTTTTCCATGCCCAATGCATGCAGTCGATGCTTCCAAGCATCCCAGGAAATCCTTTTGCTCCAATTTGTGCTAGGATCCGAGCAGTGTCTTCAGCATTGGGTGATCATAAGTATTTTGGTCCAAACACTGCCACGACTTCCCTTCAGAACTTGTACATAAACTCGATGGTGATGGACTCGGCCATGCGTCCATAGTCTTCCAGTATCACTGGGAGCTCCGTATGCAAGCATCCTCATAGCTGTCATGCACTTCTGGAGTGAGGAGAATCCAACTGTGCCGGTGCTATCCTTCTTGCAAATGAAATAGTTGTCGAACTCCCGGATGGCATTCACAATCCCGAGGAAGAGCTTTCGGCTCATCCGATAACGGTGCCAAAATACTTTCTTGCCGTGTAGTGGAGCGCCGACGAAGTAGTCGGCGTAGAGCAAGCAATAGCCCTCCATTCGATGCCTCTGCTTGCTCTTACGGCGGCTCGGCGCCGAGTCACCTCGTCGCGGCTTTGCATTGTTCGCGAACAGGCCGGCCAGAGCGGCGAGGATCACGAGGTGCTCTTCGTCTTGGGCGTTGGCCTCAGCTTCTTCCTCCATCAGAGGCGTGAACGCCTCCTCGTCGTTGGAGTCCATTGCCGAACAGGCAAATCGCCGAACACCTAGCAGGCATGGTGGGTGGGCAGCCGCTGGTATCCCCGCTTACGTGGGCGGAGCCCTGGAAAGCTCGCCCAGGAGCGAGATGGAGGCTGTCGCGGCGAAACCCTCTCTTTCCGGCGGGGAAACGACCTTTCTAGCAGCGGCTGTGGGCAGTGGGCGGCGCCAGAATCGACATGGCGGCGAAAGGGGAAGTGGCGTCCTGCAACGCGCTGGTAGAATCTGGCAGGGGAAAAGACGTTTCTC